>NC_084793.1:220462857-220768563 GCF_963169125.1 Humulus lupulus
AAGCACGGCAAAGCATTCTTCAAGATCATCAACATGGTTATCATTAAGTTGAGACTTGACTAACATGTTGTCAACATAAACTTCATTGTTGTTTCCTATTTGCTCCGAGAACATCATGTTCACGAGCTGGTGGTATGTGGCTCCAGTATTTTTGAGCCCGAATGGCATGACGTTATAACAGTATAACCCTTTATCTGTTATGAAGCTCGTATGTTCCTGGTCAGGGGCATGAATGGCAATCTGGTTATATCCAGAATAGGCATCCATGAATGACATTAGTCCATGCCCTGTCGTGGCATCCACGAGCTGGTCAATCCATGGTAAAGGAAAGCAGTCCTTTGGACAGGCCTTGTTGAGGTCTGAGTAGTCAATGCAGGTTCGCCATGTCCCATTGGGCTTTGGGACCAGTACCGGATTGGCTACCCAATCAAGGTAAAAAGCATCCCTAATGAATTGGTTTGCTTTTAACCTGTCGACTTCCTCTTTCAGTGCCTTTTTTCTATCGTCGTCCAGTTGTCTTCACTTTTGTTGCTTCGGTGGGAAGCTTTTATCGATATTTAACGTGTGGCTCACTATATTCGGACTTATTCCCACCATGTCCGAATGTGACCACACAAAGACATCCTGGTTTTTCTTCAAAAAGAAAATTAATTGCTATTTAGTTTCTTCACATAGATGTTTCCCGACCTTTACCGTTTTAGAGGGATCTGACTCTTCGAGCTTGATTTCTTCGAGCTCTTCTAATGGTTCGAGATCAGCTTTTTCCTCCACTCCTGGATCGATCTCTTCATTTATCTCCAAGACCGTCCCGTCCTTATTCTGGATGACGACGAGTGCTTGTTCGCTTGCCTGTTTCTTTCCTTTTACAGAAATGCTATAGCATTCCCTTCCAGCTAGCTGGTCTCCCTTCAGCGTCCCAATGCCACTAGAAGTCGGGAACTTGATGGCCAGATGCCTTATAGATGAGACTGCCCCCAGCACTACTAGGGCGGGTCTCTCGAGCAGCACGTTGTAGGCCGATGGCAGGTCCACTACTATAAACTCCATCATCTTGGTTATTGAGACTGGGTAGTCTCCCAAGGTTACTGGGAGTTCGATGGACCCCATACAGGAAATCCCCTCTCCTGAAAAACCGTACAAGGTCGTTGCACAGGCTTTTAAGTCTCGAACCGCGAGTCCCATCTTTTCTAAGGAGGCCTTATAGAGAATGTTCACTAAGCTCCCATTGTCTATGAGAACTTGGTGAACTCTCTTATTCGCGAGCTAGAGAGTGATGACCAGTGGGTCATTGTGGGGAAACTGAACATGGGACGCGTCATCCTCAGTAAAGGTTATCGACTGAGATTCAATTTTTTGGCATTTTGGAGCTCTAGGTTCGGGTTCATAAGGAGACTCGTCCCCAGTTTTTAGCTCGTTCACATATCGCTTTTGGGCATTCCTACCCATCCCTGAGGCCCGCTCGAGATGGTTATCACGTCTTCTCCATCAATTAGAGGGGGCCTATCTTCTTCCCTTGCTCTGGAATTATTGTTTTGAGCAGGTTGCGGTGCAGTTGCCCTCTGGCTAGTAGAAGCCTGATTATTACTCTGGTTTTTGACATACTGTCTGAAATAGCCTCTCGAGATCAATCCTTCGATCTCATCCTTCAACTGCCTGCATTCATCAGTAGTGTGACCAGTGTCTCTGTGAAATTGACAGTACTTGCTGGAGTCCCTCTTGGACTTCTGATTTCTCATGGGGTCTGGATGCCTGAAAGGGACCTGGTTTTCATTAGCCAGGTATATATTCTCCCGAGACTCGTTGAGCTCGGTGTACACTTTGTACACGGAGAAATATCTTTCCCCCTTCTTCTTCTTTCCCCCTTCGGCCTCGGGGTTACTCCCTTCGTTCTTCTTTCTTTTGGAAGGGTTTTCCGCAGGAGGCTTTGAAACTGGTGGGTCCACCGAGGTTGAGGCAGAGTTTACATTTATCTTTGTAGTTACAGGTTGAGAAGTCATATTCAGTGTTGACCTCGCCTCCTCTACATTGACAAACCTCTAAGCTCACTTATTAAAATCGGTTAAGGACCTCACCAGTTTTCTTTGCATGTCGTCCCAGAGAGGACTTTCCGGCATTACTTCAGCTTGGACAGCCATTAGATGACCTCTGTCATCCACATTTCGTGCTCGGGCAACTTCCAAATTAAACCTCGTAAGGTAGCTTTTCAACGTCTCGCCTGGCTGTTGCTGAACGTTGGTCAGAGTTGATGCCTCGGGTCTTACCCCGATCATGGCTCTGAACTGTTTCTTGAAATCCTTTGATAGCTGATCCCAAGAAGTGATTAAATGTCTTTTATATTTCTCAAACCAGCTTTTTGCTGGTCCTGTAAGCGATGCTGGAAATAACATGCATCTGAGCTCGTAACCCACATTACTTGCTCTCATTATGGTATTAAATGTACTCAAATGGCTGTACGGGTCGGACTTCCCCTCAAAAGGCGGGACATGAGGGATCTAAAACCCTTTAGGAAATGGAGTGTTGGAAATATGGGGAGCGAATGGTTTGAGCTCCTCGTCAGAATCCTCATCCCGACTCCGACCTTGCTCATTTTGCAGGGGGTCTTTGCGCCCATTTAGGCGATCTCTCAGGTCTGGGTTCGATGGATTACCACTACCCCGATTCTGATTCAGATGTTCCCGCAGGTCGGAGCGGTTCCTATGGTTTCCAGTATTTCCTCGACCTTGATTATACACGCTGACTGATCTATTGTCTCCTGAATCATCACTGGCAAGGCTCGTTGCATGATTATTCCGAGACGGATCTCTTTCATGCTGCCTCGTCTCCACAGTGCGAGACCGAGACATTTGACTTCTTGTAGGCTGGGCGCCTATCCGTTCCCTGAAGGCTTCTCTATTTCCTTGTTTCCTTCTTGCACGCCTTTCCTCATCACCTCGAACTGACTGAGCGTTCCTGCGAGGTGGTGAAGGGTATCTTATAGGCGATGGAGGGAATCATATGGGTGACGGTGGCTGCCACCCATTTCGAGGCCTAGATGGTCCTGAGTTCGCCCGTGTTGGGTCGGTAACATTCTGCGTGTTACCAGGGATTTGAGTCCGAGCCTCTGTAGGGGTTCGGTTATTCCCAGTTCCTGCTGGTACCTCCACAGTTGAATTAACCGGAGCCTTAGCTCGAGTACTTCTTCGGGGTCTCGAGGGAGCGGATTGCTCTGCCGGTGCCGGAGGTTGCTCTGGTCTCCTTGTGGCAACATTTTTTCGAGGACATCCACGAGTCCTGTGGGGAGGAACTTGCACGTCCCTCAGAGGTGGGGCTTGGTTCTCACGCGGAGGTGGGGACTGAGCCGCCTGGGTCTTCGCGGCTATTCTAGGCAATTCCTTGTGTCGCTTATTGGCCTCGGCCAACTATTTTTTCAGCTGTCGGTTTTAAAGTTCCACAATGGGGACGTACTGTTCAGGATTATAGTACATGTCCTCATCCCTTGGGGTTGGAGGTGCTGGAGGTCCCCGAGAATCGGAGGACTCGCTTCTCTCTTCAGTCTCTAGATTTACCATTGGCTGCTTCCCAGGGCATCTTGGATAGTTTTCTTCAGGAATCTTTTGATCATTCGCGGCCATAGCTATTCAGGGATCGTATTTCTTAAGGCTCTCAATGAACGCACCAAAATTTTGACGTCGTTTATCATCAACTTAAAATGTAAAGCACGTAAACAGTAAAAACTATGGCAAGAATATCACAATAAAACAATGAGAGATTTTTACGTGGTTCAGCAGTTAACTCTGCCTAGTCCACGAGCCTTTTTTATTAGAACTTAGGAAATTTCTAGAAATTCTTCAAGGATGAATTCTCCAGAGATTCTCTCAAGATCACAAAATTTCGGTCCTTTACAAAGGTACATGACTTCTCTATTTATAGAGGAGATCTCAGAATACAATCCCACACATTTCGGGAAGTTATTCTGTTCATTAATAAATTTAATGACTTTAAAGTTTGTAACTCCTATATACAAGGAAACATCCCCTGAAGACCAGGGGGCGTATAACCGACTAGTTAATATCCCTTTATTTTAGGGAAGTTACAACAATAAATATCTCTTGAATGGATGGACTGCGTCTCCTCAAGTGACCTATTAAGCCATTCAAGATCAGCAATCAGCATCATGCCAGTCTAGGTCTCTGATTAAATTACGAGTTACATTATTTTCCCCAAGACCAGCTCGGAGTGGGTAAATATCACCGAGGCCACCTTATTTCGAGCTCACACCCATGCCAAGCTCGGACCACTTGATCCGAGGCCACCCGACAATGGACATACTCCGATGTTCTATCTTTCGAGCTTATAAGGACTTCAAGGCTACCTATCTTCAAGGTAGCCACCGGCTTTGAAGATTTGTTGTCTAGATTACGAACATGTATTTTAGCTATCGCGAGCTTACACCTGACGAATCCAGCTTTCAAGGTCACAACCTCAAGTCTCGAAATCTGGGTGTAACAGAATGCTTTGGAGAGGTGACATGACATACTATAATTTTTTAGAGCTAGTTTCTCTATTTTATTAGAACTATCCTTTATAGATATACATAGATGTAAAGTAAAAAAAATTCTTTGTAAAAATCACACATGATTTACAAAACATTGTGAGTGCTATAGTTGCAGGCTATAAATAAAGTATTTTTTTCATAAAATTTGATTTGTACAACAAAAGGAAAATTTACTTTGGAAAGGTGATGTGATACCCTATAGTTTTTTTAAGCTATTTTCTCTATTTTATTATAATTTAATTGAATTTGAGTTTTATTTGTATATATTAAGTAATAATTTTCTTCGAAAAAATCCCACATGGTTTACTAATCATTGTGGGTGCTATAATTGTAGGTGTTGACGTCGTTTTTCATCAACTTAAACAGTAGAGCAATTAAACAAATGGAAAATGGAGCAACTGAATTTAAAGAGGAAGATAAGAAGGTTTTTACGTGGTTCAACAGTTAATTTTGCCTAGTCCACGAGTCTATGTTATTAAGACATGGAATATTCTGGAAATTCTTCAAAGATGAATTACCCAGGGCTTTCTCCCCAGAAATTAGAAATCAGAATCCCCCCCCCCCCCCCCTACAAGTGGTGATTCCTTCTCTATTTATAGGGAAGGTTACAGAGTTCATTCCCACATATTTCGAGAAGATAATCTGCATATCAATTGAAATAATGATATCAAATGCAATATCTCCTATATACATGGAAACGTCCCATTAAAATTGGGAACGGATTAACAGGTTAAATGGTATCCCTTAAATATTGGGATTACACAACAATAAATATGTTCACACGTAATGGGCTATCCCAGGTGACTCATCAGGTCTTCGAGATCAACAATCGGCATTGTGACTGTCAAGACTTACGGAACTGTTACGAACTTGTCACCCAACTTTAGGCCGTGCTCGGGGATAGGTAGGTATTGTCGAGGCTATCACACCCGAGCTTGTACTTCCCAAGTTCAGACTTGTCTTATTTGAAGACAATCGGTAAAAGATATATCCCAGTGTCGCGCCATTCCGAACTTAGAATGTACTCCGAGGTGACACATCTTCGAGGTCGTTGTTTTACTTCAGAGATTTTATAGCTGGACCATATGATGTTTTTGTATATTTCGAGCTCACACCTGACGAGCCCAATTTTCGGGATCATAACCTCTTGTCTTGAAATCTGGGTGTAACATTTTGCCCCCTCAAAAGTATCATTTCGAATCCTATGAGAAGGAAACTTTTGAACTGCTCATCTTGGAAACTGTACCATCAAATACACTCGAGTGTAGACACACGGCAGTCGGGCATTGACCAATCAAAGTACTTGAGTGTCTTGGAATCCTGCCCACGTTCGTTCGCCTGCCAACTTTATGGTACTATCATCTCATTGGTCCCTGACCATCGGATCAGATATGAAATCTGGACAATGGCCCAGATTTGTTCGACTTTTAACTTTCCCAAGGGTCTAGAAATACATTTCCATCATCTTCCCCATTTTACTTTTGCCTTCAAGCTTTCAGAGAGAGAAAAAGAGAAAAACCATAAATTTATTTGCCTAGCTCTTGCATGTTCTCCAAGCCGAGAAGACAAAGCAACGTTGGCCTCTTCGACTCCATGAGATCGTCTTTGCAACCATTTGTTCAGTCTTCAATCTCTCTATTTTCGCCGACTACATTGTGTAAGTTTAAGTTCTTAGTTTCGTATGCCCGTGTACATGCACGTTTATATTGTTGCACTGTTGGTTCACTTACTAGTTTTACACACTAGAGTATTTAGCCGATAAGTATTATTCTTAAGTTCTAATATCATGGGTTCCAAACCCAAATTCTGTGTAATAGATCCAAATACAGTTCTTTTACTGAGTTTTTTAAATTTCGGATGACATATCGTGTGCACCAAGATACTAGGTACAAGATTAGGGTTTTCAAATAACACGTTTCCCAAAAATATCACTTTTTGAGTTACTGCCATCCTTTTTCCCTGAAATATCGGGATCTTCAAAAATAAATCCACCTTCCTTCCTTTCCGTGGAATACACGCTCCGAGACTGGCCTCGTCCTTTGGATCTAGTTTTCCCCGTAGCCTCGATCATTCGAGCTTAAGTCATCCTAATTTTTATTCTAGATTTCTTGTTCGCTTGGCCCTCGCCATTTTGCTAGATGCCGCAGAACTTGCAGAAGCGGTGGAGGTCAAGGCTTGCAATTCCTTACTCACTGAAAACTCCAAGCCCGGAGTCACCTTTCACCCGGAATCAGCTCATGATTCGGGGGCACCAACTAAGGTGTGAGCAAGAAGATACCCGAGATCACTTTCGACGTCAAATCGATGAGGTCGAGGAGAGGGAAAGGAAGAGACTTAGGGTCTCCATCTACCCAGATCCAGACCTCGAGCCCAGAACAATCCCCATTGATCCCAATCTTAGAGTAATAATCGCCTTCAAGCCGGGGGACCTTCAATTTTCCCTGATGGGAGAACCATCAAACCTGCCTTCTACCTCGTAGTCAACCTCTATTCCCACCTTGAAGAGAGAATTCTTCGAAGTCAAGCACTAATGGAGCTCGGTTTCTTCGCTGGGGCAGATCTCTGAGATTTTGTCTCTCCACGGGATTAGACTGTAAGGCTCGCTGAAGTGTCGAGCCCCGATGTAATATCCGTTTTCCCGGAAGGGCAATTTCGTAAATTTCCCACTGTGTGCTTCCTTGTCATTTTTTTTTCTTTTCCCTTGATGGAACATTGGATATGTATGATTTTCAATGGAAATAAAATTCATGGTTTCTCTTGTTTAAGTTTTTGTGGAATCACAACATGAGAATAATGTCAAGTGAATAAATAACGGCTCGGGTTAAGTTATTTATTTAATTTAAAAGTATTATTATTATTATTATTATTATTATGAGGATAATAGTAATAATAATATGCTTAAAATTTATTTATCATATTTTGTGTATTTTTTTTTTTTGGTTTGCCATAATATTAAATATTTGAATTTGGGAAAAGACCATAATACCCTCAAGTTTGGGATTGGTTCAAGGGGAATTTTAGAGACATTATTTCTTATGTTTTAACATGATTAAATATTCATAAAATTGGTCAAATTTTTTAATTTTAACTGATGATATCAGTTGTGGAACTTAGTTATTTTATTTTATTTTTTTAAAGAAAAAAAAAATAATTCCTTGAAAAGAGGATCTTACCACTTCAAACGCTAACTTCTTTTCTAAAACGTGTTACCATGATAATCTGAAGGAGAAATCGTGGAAATAGTGAGGAAAGCAAAGGATTGAAGAGAGAGAGTGTAATTATCATTTTTTTTTAAAAAGAGAAGAATTTTTTGAGTTCTTGCACTTGGGAAAAATCTGGGCAGTAATGAACATTGTAGAATTATTCTAGGGGAGGAAATAAACATTTTGAGTGTGGAATATACATTTATAAAGCCTCGGATTGTGATTCACCATTTTTATCCAAGAAAATGCATGTTCTTCGATAATTTTGGATTTAAGTGTGTTCAAGAGTGTATGGTGTGCGTGGTAGGTGATAAACAAGCTTAGGGGACTCCAAGAATCGATTTTGGCATGAAGAAACAGGCTGAAATGGTCTAGAGCAAGAAAAACCAATTTTGAGCTCCATTGTTGGCGGTACACCGGCGTTGGAGAAGAAGACTTCGACCAAGGCGGCTGTGGCATGATTCTTTGTGTCTTAGGATCGTTTTGGACTGCAGGAACATGTGTGGGAAGTTTCCAAGTGGTTTGAAACGTTGGGGTAGACGGAAACGAAAGAAACAACCTCGCCGGCGCCGAAGAAGACGATAACTCCGGTGAGAGCTCTGGAGAACCCGATTTGGGTATTACTTGAGGTGTTTTTTTTTTGTTTTTCAATCTTAAAAATTAGTACATTAATGTTAGAGAATTTTCCAACCGGTTTCATATTTTTCTGATTTTTCTTTGAATTATTATGATTTATTGAAGTTTAAATAAAGATTAATTGTGAAAAATATTTTTATTGTTCAAAAAAATATGATTTTATGTTTCAATGATATTTGAATGATTTAGAATGGTTTTTTATATTTAGATTTCAGTTTTGATCGTATTTGATAATTTTATTCAATTATTTACTTTTAAATATGTGATTTAAGGAAATAAATGTGGAAAATTATTTAAATTATTCTAAAAATTCTGAGAAAATTTGATATGTTAAAAATGAGATTCTAAGGCTCTATGTAATTTTATTTCGAATTTATATCATTTATGTAATTTTCATGATTTATTTGGCTTATTTTATATTCTAAATATAAAAAAATATTAATGCTACTGTTCTGAACCCTAGGTAATTTTGTGTGTTACTGTAGGGTGTAGAAACTGATCTGTATAGTTAGATTATATTTTTAATCAGTTATGAATTTTTCTTTAATTATTAGTTTTTCTATAAAATTAATTAAGAAAAATAGTTATTTTGCCCAGAAAATTTTAAAATAATTTTATAAGTTTATTTTGGATTTTTAATCATTTCTGTATGTTAGTTTGATTTTTGGGCTGGTTGTGTATTTATTTATATTATTTGGGTTTTATTTGAGAAATTGAGGAAAAATAGTTTATAAATGTTAAAAATTATTTTTGTGGTCTTATATGAGAATTTGCTGATTATTTAGGGTTTTGGAAAAGTTGTTTATTAAATTTTGTTGTCATATGATAATTTTTATAAAATTATTGAGTCTTTAATATTATTATGATATTAAAGGGTATTTTGGTAATTTTCACATAAAAAGAATTTATATGAATTCATGCGATAAGTTAGAAACATCATTTTTTGTGCATGTGACATGATGATTTGAACATTTTGCGGAAAATTATTTTAATTTACGTGTCATGCATGTTAAAATGACATAGTTAAATTATTTCGATAATTAGGGTTTCGAAATAAACCCTTAATGCCTATTTTTTCTTCTTCTGAATTTTCGCTGTGTAATTGGACGTCTAGGAGCTAGCGGTCGTCGAGGTGATGCAGCAAGTGGTTCGAGACACGTCAGCGGAAAATGCACTGTTTAAGGTAAGAAGAGTGGACATATGCGCACAGGGTGTACGTTATGCGTGTAACCTTGTTTTCTTATTTGTTAGTTATGTAATTATATTTGTGACCTGAATTGTTGCATTAGGTTGACTAGCATGAGGATAGTGCTAGGGATTTTAGTTAGTAGACATGCTTAGATGATAGAGTAGGTGTGCTACTAGATTCTAGCTGCTTGTGTGAGTATAGCACATGCGGGAATTATCTCGGGTGTGTATAACTCAGGATAATAGGATGCCACCATGGAACTGCCGAGTGTGAGTACAACGCAGGCAGGGCAACGATGTCTCGAGGGAACAACCGAGTGTGAGTACAGCGCAGGCTAGACTAGGTGCCACTGTGGGAATGCCGAGTGTGAGTACAGTGCAGGCAAGGCAGATTACATTTCATGTCCGATCAACATGACTTGTTAGTATTTATGTGTGTGAGTGTAACACACATTATGTTAGTGTGATATGGTGTTTATATATCGCACGATGATTATTATGCTTATGATGTTTATTTATGTTTAGTTGAAAGTTTATGTTTTCTGGTTTTGGGAGTTATGTCCTACATAGCTCTTCTTACTTGGCGTTAGCTCACGGGTACTCTGTGTGCAGGTTAAGGCAAAGCAAAGCAGTGAGTGGTGCGGGCTTGAGGCGTGGATGGAACATGTTAGAGGCTGGGCTCCAGTTATTTTATGTTTTTAAAAATAAATGTTATGTTTTTAAATTTTCAGACTACCATTTTCTTTATGTTGTTGTTATTAAACCTAGCGTCCAACATTTTTATTTTTAAATAATGAGATCTAATTGTCAGTTTAAATTTTAAATAAATATTTTCTCTTAGTGTCTTAAAGTATTTATTGTTTATTATTTTTAAATGGACTCCCTAAGTAACGTCTCGGGAAATCGGGGCGTTACAGTATGGTATCAGTGAAAAATCGTCCTAAAGAATCTTTGATAATCCCTAACATGTAAAGTTCATCGCCAAGGATGAGCTCGACTCACTGTACTATAAGCGGTTAAAGATTACTTAAGAATTTTTTCTTTTTGACTATGCACATTTACGTACTTAGCGTTCTCTTTACCGTAATAATTCCTTCTTCATTATAAGTTATTTACGTGTGTGGTTCAGGAAATTGAGAATGCTCCCTTGTAGATCAGTCAGAGTAGGGCGTGGTCGAGGTAGGGGGAAGGCAGCAGTGAATGCAGCACAACACAAATCGCCACAAGGATGGGAGGAACATTTTGCGCGAATGGAAGAGACCATTCAAAGACAGAACACAGAGATCAATCAACTTAGGTAGCAAGGTGGGCCACCTATAAGGTCTGAAGCACCAATGGTTAGGCAGCCATCTGCCATTGTAGGGTTACCGGCCGTGGAGAATCGTATGGAGCCTTTGTTTGAAAGGTTTCGAAAGCAACACCCGCCAGTGTTTGAAGGCATCATCGATCCAGTCCAGGCAGAGGAGTGGATCAGTGGGATGGAGAGGATCTTGAACATGATGGGAGTTCAAGGCAATGAACGAGTGGTGTGCGTATCTTTCATGCTGAGAAAAGATGCTCAGATTTGGTGGGAGGTGGTGGAGCAATCATGGGATGTTAACACTATGGATTGGGACGGATTCAAACAAGTGTTTAATGATAAATACTACAACTCAGTAGTGTTAGCAGGAAAAATGGATGAATTTACCAAGCTGACTGAAGGTAATCTCTCGGTGACAGAATATGCACAGAAGTTTGACCGGCTAGCGAAGTTTGCCAAGGATCTTGTACCTACTGACAAGGTACGAGCGGACTGATTTGTGAGAAGTCTGAAACCAATGATAGCTCGGGATGTGGAGATTGTTTCTAGAGGTGTTTTTACCTATGCTGAAGTGGTGGAAATGGCTCTTACAGTAGAAAGAAGTGAAGAGAGAATTTTGAAAGATAATGCTGCTAGAAGGGATGCCAAGAAGAGTGGGGCAGCTAACTCCAATGACAATAGGAAAAGGGGACAGGACCAGCCAAGCGAAGCCAGAAATGATAAATGACCCAAGCCCAACAATGACAACCGTCCTGGTGGAAATGGTGCCAGAAACATTCCACCTTGCCCTAAGTGCACAAAATGCCATTTTGGTGAGTGCAGAGCTGGAGTTTGCTACAAATGTGGGGAGGAAGGTCATGTGAAGTGCAATTGTCCGACATGGGAATAATCTGGCAATAAGGAAGAACAGAAGAAGGATGACAAGTACGTCCCAGCCAGAGTCTTCACCATCACCCAAGCTGAAGCTGAGGCAAGTCCTTCCGTCGTAACAGGTCAGATCCCTATGGCCAATATCACATGTAAAGTTTTATTTGATTATTGTGCATCACACTCTTTTATTTCTAGTGGAACTGTAAATGTTGTAAATGCACCTAGTGAATTATTTAATGTGGGGTTTGGGACTATGTTACCTTCTGGGGAAATTGTAATATCTAAAAATTGGGTTAAAGCTGTACCTTTATGGATAAATGGGAGGGAATTGTATGTAGACCTAATTGTATTAGATTTATCTGATTTTGATGTAGTTCTGGGGATGGATTTTCTTTCCAAATACGGAGCATCTATCGACTGCAAACGCAAGAAAGTGGTCTTTGCACCAGAAGGCGAAGATCCGTTTGAGTTTGAAGGCATAAGCTAGAAACCCATAACTCCTATCATATCAGTTATGAAAGCTAGAGAAATGTTGCAACACGGATGTTTGGGGTATCTCGTGAACATGGTCAATGAAACCGAAAAGACAGAAAGGAGACCTGAAGAGACAAGAGTTGTAGCTGAGTTCCTCGATGTTTTTCCAAAAGAACTGCCAGGTTTACCTCCGCACAAGGAGGTAGAATTTGTAATTGATCTGATGCCTGAGACAACGACAGTATCTCGAGCACCATACAAAATGGCACCAGCAGAATTGAAAGAGCTCAAAATTCAATTGGAGGAATTACTTAAGCTGGGGTTCATAAGACTGAGCTATTCTCCTTGGGGCGCACCAGTTCTTTTGTCAAGAAGAAAGACGGGTCTATGAGGATGTGTATTGATTATCAGGAGCTGAATAAGGTCACAATAAAGAATCGATGATCTGTTCGACCAGCTTCAAGGGACCAAGGTATTTTCAAAAATTGATCTTCGATCGGGATACCATCAATTGAGGATCAAGAATGATGATATACCAAAGACAACCTTCAGAACCAGGTACGGGCATTGCAAATTTCTGGTGATGTCATTTGGACTCACAAATGCCCCAACAACTTTTATGGACCTCATGAACACGGTTTTCAAGGAGTACTTGGATCAGTTTGTCATTGTGTTCATAGATGATATATTGGTCTACTCCAAGACAGAAGAAGAACATGAGGATCATTTATGTCTGACCTTGCAACGATTGAGACAGCATCAACTATATGCCAAATACAAGAAGTGTGAGTTCTGGTTATCTGAGGTTAGTTTTCTGGGTCATATTGTCACCGATGGAGGAGTGAAAGTAGATCCTGCAAAGATTGCTGCAGTGAAAGAATGGCCGAGACCAAATAATGCCTTGGAAGTCAAAAGTTTTCTGGGTTTGGCGGGCTATTATAGGAGGTTTGTCAAAGGATTTGCAAAGATAGCCGCACAAATGACAGAATTGACAAGAAAGAATCTGAAGTTCACCTAGTCAGATAAATGTGAGCAGAGCTTCCAGGAATTGAAGAGTCGGCTTATATCAGCACCTGTACTCAGCTTACCCTCAGAGGACGGGCAGTTTGTGGTTTACTATGATGCGTCAAAACAAGGGTTGGGATGTGTACTGATGCAGTCTGGTAAGGTGATAGCCTATGCCTCTAGGCAACCGAAAGATTATGAGCAGAGGTATCCGACACATGACCTTGAATTAGTAGTGGTTGTCTTTGCACTGAAGATTTGGTGTCACTATCTCTACGGGGTGAAATGTGAGATTTACACCGATCACAAGAGCCTCAAATACTTCTTCACCCAGAAGGAGTTAAATATGAGACATAGGAGATGGTTGGAGTTAGTCAAGGATTATGACTGCGACATACTATACCACCCCGATAAAGCCAATGTTGTGGCGGATGCACTTAGCCGCAGAGGGCCGAGAATGGTTTCTTCTTTACAAGGAGTATCAAGGAAGATCCTAGAAGACATGGAACGAGCTGGTATAGAACTAATCACAAGAAAACTTGCAAAGGTTACACTTCAGTCCACCTTGTTAGTGTTACATTATTTTATAATATAATGTAATATTATATTATATTATAATATAATGTTTTAGATTAAATAAATGTGACAAAGAGTGTCACATATTGTAACATATAATAAAGAGTTACAATATTTAGATATATGAGATATATCCAAATAATGTAACATATTTGGTGTTACAAATTTGTAACTTCCAAATATTACCCTTTATTGTGTAAATTTTTTGTTACAAAACATTGAGATGCATTTCATAAAGCCATATGTGATATGGCTGTTAGAGATACGATTTTAACCCCAATAATGTGTTTTGGGAGTTACAGAATCATTTGGGAGGGTTTGGAACGGTTTGAAAAACAACACATTTTTTAGTGCTGAAAATGGTCGGTGGCCGCGACCTGTGGGACAGAGGCTAGTGGCCGCGATCACTAATGTCTTTGGCTGCGGCCATAGGCTAAAAATTGACCATTTTTTCACTTTTTTCAATCTTTGTTGAACGACTCAAAAAACCAAAATAACTCCCAAATCTCATTTTTAATTCCATATTAATCCAATTAAACATTGGTAATAGCCATGGGGGTTGGTGGAATTTGAAATTCAAAGGGTGTCTCTAAACTCTTTAAATAGGAGCCTATAGCTCACTTGTAAGACACAACATTTCTATCCATTAGAACACTTGTCTAGAAACACCTTGAGGCTTGATAATTCCATAAAGAATTTCCTATAATCTGTGAGAGATCCCTTAGTGCTTGAGTTAGGGGGAAACAAGCTTTTGGACAAAGGTTTCAAACCTTGTTCAAGTTGGGGATCCCCAACACTCTTGACTTTGGTAGTGTGAGTGAGAGTTGTTTATCTTTTGTTTCTTGTTCCTTTCTTTCATTCTATTGCTTTTCATCTTTATATTGTTCTTCTCTATTTACTTGTATTTCTTGTTCAAGAGTTGTAATATTTTCTTTTCTTTTGTTTCAAACACTTTACTTTATTTGTAACCTTTTGCTTAAAGTTGTATTTTACTATTCTCTTCTTCTTCATTTTCTTTGTTTATTTGTAATTTTTAGTTATCGAGTTGTAACTCTTTTTAATCAATCATTATTTATTTGTAATATATTGCATAGAGTTGTAATTTATTATTATTTCCATTGAGGCAAAATACATATTTTCCTAACATTCAAAAGCTTATCCCTTGTTTGTTTCAATGGAAGGTGAGACCATCAAGATCATGAACCAATACATAGTGAGGTTGGATAGGTTTGATGGATCCAATTTCACTAGGTGGCAAGACATGGTGAAATTCCTTTTGACAACACTCAAGATAGCCTACATCCTTGAGTCATCCTTGGCACCTTTAGCCGAGCCATCCGACAAAGACACTCCCGAGGAGGTGGAGAAAAGAAGGAAGAGGGAGGAGGAAAATCTCCTTTGTAGGGGTCATATCCTCAACACCCTATCTGATAGGCTCTATGACCTCTACACTGAGAACAAATCGGCCTAGGAGATACAGGATGCACTTGAGAAAAATTTTAAGGCGAAAGAGGAAGGTACCAAAAAGTTTTTGATATCTCAATACTTCGATTTCAAATTTTTTGGTGATAAACCTATTCTTCCCACAACACAATGGTGTTGCTGAAAGGAAAAATAGGACTTATCAAGAGATGATAAATTCTATGTTGGTATTTTCTAAGTTGAACTTCAACTTATGGGGTGAAGCGCTTTTAACCGCTTGTCACATTCTTAATCGAATACGGACGAAGAAAAATGAGATATCTCCATATGAGTTATGAAAAGGAAGAAAACCCAACATAGGGTACTTCAAAGTGTGGGGGTGTCTTGCATATTGCAAGAAAAACGAATGTAATAGAACAAAGTTAGGTTCAAGAACCATAAAGTGTGCTTTTGTTGGTTATGCCAAGAATAGTAAAGTTTATAGGCTATTAGACTTAGAGTCTAATGTTGTGATTGAATCTAGAGAAGTTTAATTTTTTGAGAATATGTTATGTGACAATAATTCTAAAGCTTCAACATCTCTAAAGGAGAATTTTTTATATGAGAACAATTCTCAAGCTTCTACATCCAAAGTTGATTCTCAAGAGGAGAATTCTCAAAAGGATGTAAAGCAACTCTTTGAACCTAGAAGAAGTCAAAGGCTTAAAAATCATAAAAGTCTAGTAGTGGATGAGATAGATTCTCAACGAATTTCATTCTACATGGTAGAATGAAATAGAGAGGAAGTCATTAGGAAAATTCCTATTGTACTTCTCATTGAGGATGATCCTAAGACTTATAGAGAAGCTATGCAATCGAGAGATAGTTCATTTAGGAAAGCAGCAATCAATGATGAGATGGATTCCATTCTTTCCAATAATACTTGGGAATTGGTAGACCTCCCACCGGGGTCTAAGCCAATTGGGTGCAAGTGGGTATTTAGGAGAAAATACCACACTGACGGCACTATCCAAACCTTTAAAGCTAGATTAGTAGCTAAAGGGTTTAGGCAAAAAGAGGGTATCGATTATTTCGATACCTATGCGCCTGTTGCAAGAACAACTTCTATAAGAATTTTGTTCGCTTTAGCTTCTATACACAACTTGTATGTTCATCAAATGGATGTCAAAACGGCATTCCTTAATGGTGACCTCAATGAGGAGGTCTATATGGAACAACCCGAAGGGTTTGTCCTACCAAAATATGAACATAAAGTTTGTAGACTTGTAAAATCCTTATATGGATTGAAACAAGCTCCTGAGCAATGGCATGAGAAATTTGATCAAGCCATCATGTCTAATGGGTTTAGACATAACAATGGAGACAAGTGTTTGTATTCCAAAACTTGTAAAGGATATGTGATCATTGTTTGATTATATGTGGATGACATGCTTATTCTAAGTAATAACATGAAAGGGATAGAAGAAACGAAGAGGTTTCTATCATCAACCTTCAAGATGAAAGATCTTGGAGAAGTTGATACCATACTCGGTATAAAAGTAAAGAAGCTTAGCGGGGGTTTTGCGTTAGGGCAAGCCCACTATGTTGAGAAAGTATTGAACAAATTTAACCATCTCAAGGTTAAAGATGTCAATACTCCATTCGATCATAGTGTAAAACTAGAGAAGAATGAAGGAAGAGCGGTGGCTCAGTTGGAGTATGCTAGTGCTATAGGGAGTCTAATGTACACTGCCCAGTGTACTAGACCTGATATAGCATTTGCGGTAAGTAAACTTATTAGTTTTACAAGTAATCCAAGTGTGGATCACTGGAAGGCAATTGGAAGAGTCCTAGGTTATCTCAAGAAAACCAAAGGACTAAGCCTTCACTACTCCATATTTCCTTCGATATTAGAAGGATATACAGATGCAAGTTGGATATCCAATCTTGGGGACAACTTGTCCACAACTGGTTGGGTATTTACACTTGGTGGAGGTGCAATTTCTTGGGGTTCCAAGAAACAAACTTGTATATCTCATTCCACTATGGAAATAGAGTTCATAGCTCTAGCTGCTACTGGCAAAGAGGCCGAATGGTTAAGGGATCTGTTGATAGAGATTCCCTTAATCAAAGAGAATGTATCTACTACATCGATACATTGTGATAGCCAAGCAACATTGGCTAAAGCATACATCGGAGTGTATAATGGGAAGTCTAGACACATTAGTCTAAGACATGGATTTGTAAGAGAATTGATTCAAAGAGGAGTCATCTCAATATCCTATGTGAGAACAAGTAAAAATCTGGCGGATCCTTTCACTAAGCCACTAACGAGGGATTTAGTGGCCGCATCATCACGAGGGATGAGACTTAAACTCCCTAAAGAGATTCACGATTGATGGTAACCTATCTTAACACTAGTTATTCAACTAGTGTTAGGTTCAATAGGTAATAACAAGTCAATCAAGTGAATATTAGTTGTACTCAAAATAAGTCCCATCTAAGATATTGAGTACTTGTGTGTTACCAAGTGGATGGTTAAAACCGAAAGGTTTTTTAATAGAATTCAGTCTAGTAAAGACAAGTATTTTTGGTAACAAATTATTGTAAGAATTCTACCTATATGGACCTAGGGGTGGTGCCGACTCTCATGAGAATTGGGAGTATTCTCAAGAATGTCCATGAATGGAAAGTGCACATGGCCATTAACGGTGCAAAGCGAGACATAGAGGTCTCAAGTGAACATCGCAAAGGTGTGTGTGTTATCATGAAAAGATGGTTCAATGCCTAGTGCAACCAAATTTTCGACAAATTTTGTGATAATTACACTATAGTAAAGTTAAAGTTGAAAAATACTTTGCTTTATGCACTAATGCAATGACTCCTATAAGAGAGAGTTCTTATTTAATCAAGTGGGGGATATGTTATATTTTAAAATATAATGATTGATTAAATAAGTGTTACAATAGATAACTATTTAATCTAGTGGGGGAATGTTATATTATTTTATAATATAATGTAATATTATGTTCTAGATTAAATAAATGTGACAAAGAGTGTCACATATTGTAACATATAATAGAGAGTTACAATATTTAGATATATGAGATATATCCAAATAATGTAACATATTTGGTGTTACAAATTTGTAACTTCCAAATATTACCCTTTATTGTGTAAATTTGTTATTACACAATATTGAGATGAATTTCATAAAGCCATATGTGATATGGCTGTTAGAGATATGATTTTAACCCCAATAATGTGTTTTGGGAGTTACATAATCATTTGGGAGGGTTTGGAACCATTTGAAAAACAACACATTTTTTAGTGCTGAAAATGGTCGGTGGCCGCGGCCTGTGAGACAGAGGCTAGTGGCCGCGGCCACAGGCTAAAATCTGACCATTTTTTCAGTTTTTTCAATCTTTGTTGAACAGCTCAAAAAACCCAAATAACTCCCAAATCTCATTTTTAATTCTATATTAATCCAATTAAACATTGGTAACAGCCAAGGGGGTTGGTGGAATTTGAAATTCAAAGGGTGTCTCTAAACTCTATAAATAGGAGCCTATAGCTCACTTGTAAGACACAACATTTCTATCGATTAGAGCACTTGGCTAGAAACACCTTGAGGCTTGATAATTCCAGAAAGCATTTCCTATAATCTGTGAGAGATCCCTTAGTGCTTGAGTTAAGGGGAATTAAGCTTTTGGACAAAGGTTTCAAACCTTGTTCAAGTTGGTGATCCCCAACACTCTTCACTTTGGTAGTGTGAGTGAGAGTTGTTTATCTTTTGATTCTTGCTCCTTTCTTTCATTCTATTGCTTTTCATCTTTATATTGTTCTTCTCTATTTACTTGTATTTCTTGTTAAAGAGTTGTAATCTTTTCTTTTCTTTTGTTTCAACACTTTACTTTATTTGTAACATTTTGCTTAGAGTTGTATTTTACTATTCTCTTCTTCTTCATTTTCTTTGTTTATTTGTAATTTTCAGTTATAGAGTTGTAACTCTTTTTATTCAATCATTATTTATTTGTAATATATTGCATAGAGTTGTAATTTATTATTATTTCCATTGAGGCAAAATACATATTTTCCTAACAGTTAGAAAAGATCAAGGAAGGGCAGAATGCAGACAAGAAGTTGAGTGACCTAAAGCAAGAGAAGCAGGATGGGAATGCCAAGGATTTCACTATGTTAGATACCAGGCTAATCATATTAAAGGGGTGTATTTGTGTGCCAGACAGTGATGAACTGAGGAAAGAGATTCTGGTGGAAGCTCATACTACCCCATATTCAGTTCACCCCGGGACCACTAACATGTACCACGACCTTAAGGTATTGTATTGGTGGCCGGGAATGAAAAATGATGTAGTGGAATATGTGGCAAAATGCTTAACCTGCCTGCAGGTTATGGCAGAACATCAAAGACCAGCAGGGCTACTGCAACCGTTGAATATTCCTAAATGGAAGTGGGATGAGATATCTATGGATTTTATGACGGGGTTACCTAGGACCACAAAACAACACGATGCAATTTGGGTAATTGTGGATAGGTATGCCAAGTCGTGTCACTTCCTACCAGTGCGCATGACTTATTCTATGGATCAGTTCTCCGAGTTGTACATGAATGAGAGAGTACGGTTACATGGGACACCGTACTTTATTGCGTGTGATCGGGATGCTCGGTTTACATCTTCATTCTTGGAGAGTTTGTAGAGAGCGGTGGGAACTCGGTTGAAGTTCAGTATAGCTTATCACCTAGAAACGGATGGTCAGACCGAGAGAACAAATCAGATCTTAGAAGATATGCTCAGAGCGTGTGTCATTGACTTTCAGGGATCCTGGAGTAGATACTTGCCACTGATTGAGTTTTCGTACAACAACAGCTACCAATATACCATCGTGGTAACACCATATGAAATGTTGTATGGAAGAAAGTGTAGGTCCCCACTTCACTGGGATGAACTGGGAGAGAGAAAACTACTTGGACCCGATGCAGTGCAACACACCAATGAGGATATTCAAAAAATTAGGGCTAGAATGGTCACAGCTCAGAGCAGACAGAAGTCTTATATAGACCTAAAGCGCAAGCATGTTGAGTTTGAAGTTGGTGATCATGTATTTCTACGTGTGACTCCAAGGAAAGGAATCTCGGTGAAGAGGTTTGGCAAGAGGGGAAAGCTAAGTCCCAGATATGTTGGACCTTTTGAGATTTTGGATAGAGTGGGAAATGTGGCTTACAGGGTAGCTTTACCCCCATCATTTTCCAGGGTGCACAATGTATTTCATGTGTCACAACTTCGAAAATATGTATCCAACCCATTGCATGTGCTGAGCTACGAGACCTTGGGATTGCAGGAGGATTTGTCATTCGATGAGCGTCCAGGGAAAATACTCGATCGAAAGGACAAAGTCCTAAGGAATAAGACTATTTCCTTGGTAAAGGTATTGTGGAGGAACAATGTTGTTGAGGAGGCAACCTGGGAATTAGAGTCTGATATGCTGCAGCAGTATCCCGAGTTGTTTGAATAAAATTTCGGGACGAAATATCTTTTCAGGGGGGATAATTGTAATATCCGTTTTCCCGGAAGGGCAATTTCATAATTTTCCCACTATGTGCATCCTTGTCATTTTTTTTTCTTTTCCTTTGATGGAATATTGGATATGTATGACTTTCAATGGAAATAAAATTCATGCTTTCTCCTGTTTAAGTTTTTGTGGAATCACAACATGAGAATAATGTCAAGTGAATAAATAACGACTCGGGTTAAGTTATTTATTTAATTAAAAATTATTATTATTATTATTATTAGGATAATATTAATAATATTCTTAAAATTTATTTATCATAATATGTGTAATTTTTTTTTGGTTTGCCATAATATTAAATATTTGAATTTGCGAAAATACCATAATACCCTCAAGTTTGAGATTGGTTCAAGGGGAATTTTAGAGACTTTATTTCTTCTGTTTTAACATGATTAAATATTCATAAAATTGGTCAAATATTTGAATTTTACCTGATGATATCAGTTGTGGAACTTAGTTATTTTATTTTATTTTTTTAAAGAAAAAAATAAAGAATTCCTTGAAAAGAGGATCTTACCACTTCAAACGCTAACTTCTTTTCTAAACCTATTCTAAAACGTGTTACCATGATAATCTGAAGGAGAAATCGTGGAAATAGTGAGGGAAGCAAATGATTGAAGAGAGAGTGTAATTATTGTTTTTTTTTAAAAGAGAAGAAATTTTTGAGTTCTTGCACTTGGGAAAAATCCGGGCAGTAATGAACATTGTAGAATCATTTTAGGGGAGGAAATAAACATTTTGAGTGTGGAAAATACATCTATAAAGCCTCGGATTGTGATTCACCATTTTTATCCAAGAAAATACATATTCTTGGATAATTTTTTATTTTAGTGTGTTCAAGAGTGTATGGTGTGCGTGGTTGGTGATAAACAAGCTTAGGGGACTTCAAGAATCAGTTTTGATGTGAAGAAACAGGCTGAAATGGTCTAGAGCAAGAAAAACCAATTTTGAGCTCCATTGTTGGCGGTACACCGGCGTTGGAGAAGAAGACTTCGACCAAGGCGGCTGTGGCGTGATTCCTTGTGTCTTAGGATCTTTTTGGACTGCTGGAACACGTTTGGGAAGTTTTTAAGTGGTTTGGAACGTTGGGGTAGCCGGAAACGAAAGAAACAACCTCGTCGGCGCCGAAGAAGACGATAACTCTGGCGAGCGTTTCGGCGAACCCGATCTGGGTATTTCCTGAGGTGTTTTTTTTTTGTTTTCAATCTTAAAAATTAGTACATTAATTTTAGAACATTTTCCAACTGGTTTCATATTTTTCTGATTTTTCTTTGAATTATTATGATTTATTGAAGTTTAAATAAATATTAATTATGAAAAATATTTTTATTGTTCAGAAAAATATGATTTAATGTTTCAATGATATCTAAATGATTTAGAATGGTTTTGTATATTTAGATTTCAGTTTTGATCGTATTTGATAATTTTATTCAATTATTTACTTTTAAATATGTGATTTAAGGAAATAAATGTCGAAAATTATTTAAAGTATTCTAAAAATTCTGAGAATTTTTTATATGTTTAAAATGAGATTCTAAGGCTCTTTATAATTTTATTTCGAATTTATATCATTTATATAATTTTCATGATTTATTTGGCTTATTTTATATTTTAAATATAAAAAAATATTAATTCTACTGTTCTGATTCCTAGGTAATTTTGTGTGTTACTGTAGGGTGTAGAAACCGATCTGTATTGTTAGATTATATTTTTAATCAGTTATGAATTTTTCTTTAATTAATTAGTTTTTCTATAAAATTAATTAAGAAAAATAGTTATTTTGCCCAAAAAATTCTAAAATAATTTTATAAGTTTATTTTGGATTTCTAAACATTTCTGTATGTTAGTTTGATTTTTGGGCTGGTTGTGTATTTATTTCTATTATTTGGGTTTTATTTGAGAAATTGAGGAAAAATAATTTATAAATGTTAAAAATAATTTTTCTGGTCTTATATGAGAATTTGCTGATTATTTAGGGTTTTGGAAAAGTTGTTTATTAAATTTTGTTGTCATATGATAATTTTTATAAAATTATTGAGTCTTTAATATTATTATGATATTAAAGGGTATTTTGGTAATTTTAACATAAAAAGAATTTATATGAATTCATGCGATAAGTTAGAAACATCATTGTTTGTGCATGTGACATGATGATTTGAACCTTTTGTGGAAAATAATTTTAATTTACGTGTCATGCATGTTAAAATGACATAGTTAAATTATTTCGATAATTAGGGTTTCGAAATAAAACCTTAACGCCTATTTTTTCTTCTTCTGAATTTTCGCTATGTAATTCGACGTCTAGGAGCTAGCGGTCGTCGAGGTGACGCAGCAAGTGGTTCGAGACACGTCAGTGGAAAACGAACTGTTTAAGGTAAGAAGAGTGGACATATGCGCACAGGGTGTACGTTATGCGTGCAACCTTGTTTTCTTATTTGTTAGTTATGTAATTATATTTGTGACCTAAATTGTTGCATTAGGTTGACTAGCATGAGGATAGTGCTAGGGATTTTAGTTAGTAGACATGCTTAGATGATAGAGTAGGTGTGCTACTAGATTCTAGCTGCTTGTGTGAGTATAGCACATGCGGGAATTATCTCGGGTGTGTATAACTCAGGATAATAGGATGCCACCATGGAACTGCCGAGTGTGAGTACAACGCAGGCAGGGCAACGATGTCTCGAGGGAACAACCGAGTGTGAGTACAGCGCAGGCTAGACTAGGTGCCACCGTGGGAATGCTGAGTGTGAGTACAGTGCAGGCAAGGCAGATTACATTTCATGTCTGATCAACATGACTTGTTAGTATTTATGTGTGTGAGTGTAACACACATTATGTTAGTGTGATATGGTGTTTATATATCGCACGATGATTATTATGCTTATGATGTTTATTTATGTTTAGTTGAAAGCTTATGTTTTCTGGTTTGGGGAGTTATGTCCTACATAGCTCTTCTTACTGGGCGTTAGCTCACAGGTATTCTGTGTGCAGGTTAAGGCAAAGCAAAGCAGTGAGTGGTGCGGGCTCGAGGCATGGATGGAACATGTTAGAGGCTGGGCTCCAGTTATTTTATGTTTTTAGAAATAAATGTTATGTTTGTAAATTTTCAGACTTGAATGGTTATTTTTTTTATGTTGTTGTTATTAAACCTAGCGTCCAACATTTTTATTTTTAAATAATGAGATCTCATTGTCAGTTTAAATTTTAAATAAATATTTTCTCTTAGCGTCTTAAAGTATTTATTGTTTATTATTTTTAAATGGACTCCCTAAGTAACGTCTCGGGAAATCGGGGCATTACACCCGACCTCCCATGAGCGAAGCTGTCGTGCTCCGGGAGATGGGAACCCAAACAACAAGTTGAAGTACGCGGCCTGGAGCCAGGAGCACATGAAGGCAGGGGCTTTATTACCCTTAAAGTCCTTTTCAAGGACTTTTTAGACTTTGTAGGGGTCGCCCCTTTCCAGCTCAACACCAATTCATATAGGGTTTTGTCGGCTCTGCTAAAGTGGGAAGGACCTTCATGAAATGCGATTCTGTATCTCTTTTGCTTGAAAAGCAATCCCTCCCGAGCTCGGGGAGGAGACAGATTCTACTACCTTTCGAGCTATCCCATGGAGAAGAAAATCTTTGAGGATTTACCCAACCATCCCCCTGATTTCAAGAAGGCTTTCTTTTCGACAGATGGCCTGGCTCCTTCCAGATACTATTCGTTCAGACGAATTCGTATGTATAAAAAATCTCTTCTTTTTGTGCTCGAATTTTTTGCTTAGGCTCGAATCACTCATGATATGTTTATTTCTTCAGCCAATTATCATCGGCCTTCTCCCTCCGATAAGATGAAAGAGCATAAGGAGACCTTGCTCCAATTACCTTACGGTAGGCGCTCCTTTTCCTATCTTCTTCATGAAGATATGCTTCGAGCTTGTGGGCTTCTGGAAAAAGATCAGTCTACAAATGACTGGTCGAACAAGAAATATACCCAGTGGGAGTTTGTGCCTCTCCCAACTGGCAGCCTCCCTCCGAGGCGCAGTTCTAAGCCACAACCCCTAGCTCGTCATCCCAGGAATCCGCAATCAGGGAACGAGGCCAATGGAAAGGCCTCGAGCTCGAGCGACAGAGGTACAGTCATCCTTAGCTCGGACTTATGGGCTCCCTCACTACTTAAGCATAAGCCAGACAGATTAGTCTTGTGTGAAGATGATAGGGACAATTTTTATGTATGGTCCTGGGTAGATGAGAGAGTACATAGGTTCGATAGTTTGCTAGGGAAATATGACACTATGTATAGTCTGAACGAGGTATGGAACGGAAGAGCCGTCCAATATGGGACAAATGATTATTGAGACCTTTCGAGGTTGACTTCCACGTATAGGGAAGGTACTCCCCCCGCCTCCTCCGAAGATGGGGGAATTACATGGTCGCCGAGCATGAGCTTAGGGGAGAGTTCCAGTTAGGTTTCTTTTTACTTGTCCTTTTATTCCCTGTCTGTCTGCCTTATGCTGACTTTTTGTCTTGGAATTTCTTATAATGTGGTGTAATTGTGCAGGTGATATGGACTCTGACCTTGACATCGTGCTCTCCAGTGGTGAGGGGGGCCAGAGGAGTAAGCGCTCAAGAGGCTCGCGGAGGTCAGATCGTCCTGCCAAAGTCCTTAAGTAGACTGAGAAAACTCCTCCTCCTCCAGCTCCCACTATTACGAGCTCGGCTGTGGACCTTGCTTCCCATGTCGAAGCTTCCACCACAGATGTCCCTCCTGTGCCTTCTACTATCCTGGTCCGCCCAACTCTTGGCCCTCCTCCGAAGAAGCCAGCGTCGAAAGAGCGCATGTTGTCGATTTCTACTCATGTTGATTAGTATGTCGTTGACAGCGCCGCTGGAACTCACGGGGCTACTCTCAGCTCGGACATCTTGTCTCGGGTAGGCCAGAGCATCAGCAGCTTCGAGGCTCCCCAGTGGCAGTTTTTGAACAATGCTCAGGACTACAACACCCTCTATGACAAGAGTATCGAGCTCGCTGCTGCGGTAATTTCTCTCACTTTACCGTTTATTATACTTATGCTTAGCAAGAGTTCTAATTGGTTTTGTTTGTGTTTCAGTCTTTTGCTGCTATTGCTCAACTTAACTATAAGTTGAGCAACGAGTTCCACTCAAGCATGTCCTACACCCAAGAGGCTAAGAATCTTCAGCCTAAGCTTACTGACGAGTATAAGGCCGCAAATGCGAAGATGGAAGCTGAAGCCGAGAAAATGAAGGCCAGGATAGTCGAGCTTGAGAAGATCAATGCCAAGCTTGAGGAGGCGAAATCAACCACTTTCGAGATAATGGAGAGCAAAAAGGCTCGTCTCCTCGCAGAGTTTAAGGAGAAGAAAGATCGAGTGGTTGACCTGGCCATGTATAGAATTTGGGCCAGTAATGCCGATCTCGATACCAGCTTCCTAGGCTCTTTCACAGCAGAACTCGTTGCCAAATGGCAGGCACGGCTTGATGCGGAGGATGTTGCTCGGGATGAAGCAGAGAGAGCCAAGGAGGATGCTGAGAAGGCTAAGGAGGATGCTCCTCCCTCATAAATATCGACCCGGGGCTGCGTCCCTTTGAACCTTTTGTAATAGCTTTTATCTTCTATTTTTTATTCCACTGGGGCCAAGACAATTTATAGCTCGTGTAAGAGCTATTTTTTCTTTTATTTATGATACTTGTATTTGACTTTAATATTTCTGCTTTTCATTTCTAAAGTCGAAATATTTCAAGAAATTCATATTAAGTGTCCTTATGTCTGTTTATTCATACAAACACATGGTGGATTTAAGCTTGAGCTTCAATGCATTCATGCACATTTTGCTCGATATATCCGTATTCGATCTCGTTATTTGTCAAGTTCGGAACTTACTTTTACCATGCACATGAAAGTACTTATATGGCGTGTAACGTAGGTTGTTTAATTATATCTTACTTTTTTAGTTACTTTTCCTCATCCTCGGGTAGCTCCCCAAGGTTATGAGGTCGAAACTATCTTTTTGCAAGATGTTCCAGCCTCAATCTCGACTTTGAAGTAGGTTTATTTATGTTCCAACTTACTGTCGATTAGTTTTAGCTGGTTTGTTCCAAACCTATTTAGGTCGTGTTTTTGGTTCGTAGTCCATACACTTTTATTTTTGATCTAGTTATGTCTTAGATCGCGCATTTGGTTATATCCAAATACTTTTAGTTTTAATAATTTGGTTATGTCCAAACTATCTTAGTTCGCGCATCTGGTTATATCCAAACACTTTTATTTTTAATAATTTGGTTATGTCCAAACTATCTTAGCTCGCGTATTTCGTTATATCCAAACACTTTTATGCTTTTCGTATATGCTATTTTATTTTTTCAAGCTGATGGTATATATACCACTAATGCCCCTTAATATACTATGAGTGTGAACATAGGTTATTAAATCAAGAGAGTTTGCAAAAAATACAACATATTGAAACGAAAACGAAGTTTATTCGGAATTGAACAATTTATTAACGGAAACATAGCAAAGATAAACAAGCATGGTTACATGTGTCAACGTCCTACACTATTGATAGTAAGGTCGCATATGTTCGCCATTCCATGCTCGTGGTACAAAATCCCCATTCAATCTTGCCAATTTGTAGACGCCAGGTCGGATAACTGATGTGATCTGATAAGGTCACTCCCAATTAGGCCCGAGCACACCAGCAGTTGGGTCACGTGTAGCCAAGAACACACGCCTCAGCACCAAATCGCCCACACTGAATTTTCTATGTCGAACCCTCTTATTGAAATACCAGGTAGCTTGCTGTTGGTATGCAACATTTTTTAGTTGAGCCTTGTCCCTTCTTTCTTCAATCAGGTCCAGACTTACTTCGAGCTGGGATTGGTTTGAGGCTTGGTCATAAGTGTGGGTTCAAATGGTGGGTATTTCAACCTTGATTGGTACCATAGCCTCGCATCCATATGCCAGAGAAAAAGGGGTGTGTCCTGTTGAAGTACGGCTGTTGTTCGATATGCCCACAAAACTTGGGGCAACTCTTCGAGACATTTCCCCTTAGCTTCATCCAACTTTTTCTTCATAGAACTCTTCAGGGTTTTATTTACAGCCTCGACTTGGCCATTCGCTTGGGGATGGGCTACAGAGGAGAATATTTTCATTATCCAATTTTTCTCGCAAAAGCTGGTAAATAAGTCGCTATCGAATTGAGTACCGTTATCAAATACTATCTTCCTTGGCATCCCATATTGCCAGATGATGTTCTTTACCACAAAGTCCAAGACTTTATTCGAGGTAATTGTCGCCAGAGGTTTGGCCTCGGTCCACTTCGTAAAGTAATCTACTGCGACTATTGCGTACTTGACTCCGCCTTTGCCAGTTGGCAACGAGCCTATAAGGTCAATTTCCTAGACCGCAAATGGCCATGGGGAGGTCATCATAGTTAGCTCGAAAGGTGGAGCTCGAGGGATTGTGGAGAACCGTTGACACTTATCGCATTTATTGACGTAATCAAATAAATCTGCTTTGATGGTAAGCCAGAAGTACCCTTGGCGTATGATTTTCTTGGACAGGCTATGCCCCCCAGTGTGGTCTCCACAGAATCCTTCATGAATCTCTTCTATGATCTTATTAGCCTCGGGTGGAGTCACACATCAGAGTAATGGCATAGAGTATCATCTTCTATATAGCCTTCCATCCACAATGGTGTACCTGGGAATCTGATACATCAGTTTTTGAGCCTTGGTTGTTTTGCTGGGAGAATGCCGGTTTCAAGGTACTCAATTATTGGGGTCATCCAGGTTAGCTCGGAGTTAATCATGTAGACATCTTCATGTTCAGGCTCGCTTATACTGAGTGTCGATAGATGTTCGATTGGCACGACGTTCAGTTCGTCAACCTCGGTGGATGTGGCGAGCCTGGCTAAGGCGTCTGCATTCAAATTTTGCTCTCGGGGAACCTGCTCTATCATGTAAAATTCGAAATGCTCGAGTGCTACTTTTGCTTTTTCTAAATATGCAGCCATTCTTGTCCCACGAGCCTGTTATTCCCCTAAAATTTGGTTGACTACCAACTGGGAGTCACTGTAGCAATGTATCGCCTTAGCCTTGAGTTCCTTTGCTATTCGAAGTCTTCCCAGTAGAGCTTCGTATTCAGCCTCATTATTTGATGCATCGAAGTCAAATCTCAAAGCGAAGTGAAATCGACATCGTGTTGGGGTGATCAGTATTATTCCTCCCCCCAACCCATTTTCATTGGAAGACCCATTAACATAAAGTTTCCACAGCTCGCGGGATGGGGTTATAACTTCATCGTTAGTCATTCCAGTGCATTCCACTATGAAGTCTGCCAGGGCTTGTCCTCTTATGGTTGTCCTTGGATGGTATGTGATCTCGAATTTTTCGAGTTCAACGACCCATTTTAGTAATCAGCCCGAGGCTTCTGGCTTGGACAAGACTTGTCGTAGTGGTTGATTGGTCATCACATGGATGGGGTGTGCCTGGAAGTAAGGTCAGAGCTTTCAAGATGAGTGGATTAGGTTGAGAGCCAACTTCTCCATTAAGGGTTATCTCGATTCTTCCCCCAGTAACCTTTTACTGACATAGTATACTGGCTTTTGCACCTTCTGTTCTTCTCAGACGAGCATGGTGCTAATGGCGTGCTCGGTCGTAGCGAGATATAGGTACAAAATTTCTCCTGTGATAGATTTCGACAAGATAGGAGGTTTCACGAGGTGCTTCTTGAGCTCCTGAAAAGCTAGCTCACATTCCTCTGTCCACTCGAATTTTTTGCCTCCTCTCAAAAGGTTGAAAAATGGAAGACAACAGTCTATAGATTTCGAGATGAACCTACTCAGTGTTGCCATCCGTCCAGTCAAGCTTTGGAGATCCTTATGTTTCGAGGTGGGGCATATCTATTAGAGCCTGGATCTTATCTAGATTAGCCTCTATTGCCCGGGCATTCACAATGAAACCTAGGAACTTCCCTGACGACACTCCAAAAGAGCACTTCTGGGGGTTAAGCTTCATGTCGTACCTCCGTAACATAGCAAAGCACTCTTCAAAGTCGTCCACATGGTTATTGTTATGTTTATATTTAACTAACATATCATCAACATAAACTTCCATGTTATTACCTATCTATTCGGAGAACATCATGTTTACGAGACGTTGGTAAGTGGCTCCAGCATTCTTGAGTCCGAACAGCATGACATTGCAGCAATATAGTCCTTTATCTGTCACAAAACTCATATGCTCTTGGTCTGGGGCGTGCATGGAAATCTGGTTATATCTAGAATAAGCGTCCATGAATGACATAAGTCCATGCCCAGCTGTGGCATCTACGAGCTAGTCGATTCGAGGTAGGGGGAGCAATCCTTAGGACAAGCTTTATTGAGGTCTAAGTAATCAATACAGGTTTGCCATGTCTTGTTAGGTTTCAGAACTAGCACCGGGTTGGCGACCCAATCGGGGTAGAAGGCATCTCGTATGAATTGGTTTGCCTTTAACCTGTCGACCTCTTCCTTTAGGGCCTTCTTCCTGTCGTCATCCAGGAGTCTTCACTTTTGCTGCTTCAGGGGGAAGCTCTTATCAATATTTAGAGCGTGGCTTACCACATTCGGATTTATCCCTACCATGTCTGAATGTGACCATGAGAAAACATCCTGGTTCTTTTTCAAAAAGAAAATTAATTGCTATTTTTTTTCTTTCGGAAGGTTTTTCCCTACCTTCACTATCCTCGGGGGGTCTACTTCTTCGAGCTTGACCTCTTCGAGCTCTTCTAATGGTTCGAGGTCAGCTTTTTCCTCTATTCTCGGATCAATTTCTTCATCTATCTCGAAGACTGTCCCATCCTTATTCTAAATTATGACAAGTGTTTGTGCACTTGTCTGTTTCTTTCCTCTAATGGAAATGATATAACATTCCCTTCCTACGAGCTGGTCTCTTTTCAATGTCCCGATGCCACTAGAAGTCGGGAACTTGATGGCCAAATGCCTCACAAAAGAAACTGCCCCCAATCTGACTAGGGCGGGTCTCCTGAGCAGTACGTTGTAGGCCGATGGTAGATCCACTACTACGAATTCCATCATCTTGGTTGTCAAGATCGGGAAGTCTCCCAAGGTTACAGGGAGTTCGATGGATCCCATACAGGCAATACCTTCTCCTGAAAAGTCGTACAATGTCGTTGCATAGGCCTTTAGGTCACAAAGCGTGAGTCCCATCTTTTCTAAGGTGGCCTTATAGAGGATATTCACTGAGCTCTCGTTATCAACTAGGACTCGGTGAACCCTCTTGTTCGCGAGCTGAAGGGTGATGACCAGTGGGTCGCTGTGAGGAAACTGCACATGAGATGCATCGTACTCAGTAAAAGTTATAGGTTGAGATTCAACCCTCTGCTGTTTTGGAGCTTTGGGTTTAGGTTCGTAAGGAGATCTGTCACTTGCTTTCAGCTCATTCACATATCATTTCTGTGTGTTCCTGCCCGATCCTGCGATATGTGGTCCCCCTGAGATGGTTATGACGTCTTCTCCATCAATCGGAGGGGGTCGTTCGTCCTCCCTTGCTCGAGAGTTGCTGTTCTGGGCAGGAGGTGCTAGTGCTGCCCTTTGGCTGGTAGAAGTCTGATTGGGGTTTTGGTTCCTTATATATTGCCTGAAATACCCTCTCGAGATCAGGCCTTCGATCTCATCCTTTAGTTGCCTGCATTCATCGGTTGTATGTCCGATATCTCTATAAACTCTGCAGTATTTGTTGGAGTCTCTCTTCGCTTTCTGGTTCCCCATGGGGTTCGAACGCATGAAAGGGACCTGGTTTTCATTAGCCAGGTAGATATTCTCTCGAGACTCATTGAGCTCGGTATACACCTTGTACACGGAGAAATATCTTTCCCCTTTCTTCTTCTTTCCCCCTTCCGCCTCAGGATTATTCCCTTCATTCTTCTTTCTTTTGGAAGGGTTGTCCACAAGGGGTTTTGAGGCCATAGGATCCGTCGAGGTCAAGACAGAGTTTGTGTTTGTTGTTGTACTTATGGGCTGAGAGGCCATATTCAATGCTGACCTCACCTCTTCTACATTAACAAACCTCTGAGCTCGTCGATTGAACTCGGTTAAGGACCTCACGGGTTTCCTCTACATATCTTCCAAGAGAGGGCTTCCAGGCATTACTCTGACTCGAATAGCCATTAAATGGCCGCTGTCGTCTACGTCATGAGCTCGGACGACTTCCATATTAAACCTTGTAAGGTAACTTTTCAATGTTTCATTTGGCTGCTGTCGGACATTGGTCAAGGCAGATGCCTCGGGCCTTATTCCGACCATGGCTTTGAATTGCTTCTTGAAATCTCTAGACAATTAATCCCAAGAAGCAATCAAATGCCTCTTATATTTTTCAAACCAGTTTTTTGCTGGTCCTGTGAGCGAGGCTGGAAACAACATGCATCTGAGCTCGTAGCCCACATTACTCGCTCTCATAATTGTATTGAACGTACCCAAATGACTGTATGGATCAGAATTCCCATCAAATGGTGGGACATGAGGAATTCGGAATCCCTGAGGAAACGAGGTGTTGGAAATATGGGGGGCAAAGGGCTCGAGTTCTTCGTCGAACTCTTCATCCTGATCCCGACCATGCTCATTTTGTAAGAGCCTGAATGCTCTTTCCAACTGTTCAATCCTTTCTTGGACCGGATCCATGGGGGAGCTGACTTGAAACTGGTTATCATTGATCTCAACCCCAGCTTCGCGCCTCCGGATAGGATTCTTGCGTCCATTGAGGTGATCCCTTAGATCTGGATTCAAGGGGTTATCATTACCCTGATTATGGTTCAGGTCTTCTCGTAAATCTAGGTGTTCCCTTCGATTCCCAGTATTTCTACGTCCATGGTCATACATACTGACCGATCTAGTGTCTCCCGAGCCTTCACTGACATGGCTGGTCGCGCAGTTGTTTCGTGATGGGTTCCTTGCTGGTTGCCTCGTCTCAATAGTATGAGACCGAGACATTTGGCTTCTTGTGGATTGGGTACCTCTATGATCCCTAGCAGCCTCCCCATTCCCATGTTTTTGCCCAGCTCGCCTTTCCCTATCACCCCCAGTCGGTTGCAGGTTTCTCCGAGTTGGTGAGGGATACCTTATTGGCGATGGTGGGTGCCTTATGGGTGATGGTGACTACCATTCATTATGAGGCCTAGAAGGTCTTGAGTTTGCCCGAATTGGTTCAGGAATGTTCTGTGTGTTACCAGGATTTCGGGTCTGAGCCTCCGTGGGGGCTCGGTTATTCCCTATCTCGGCCGGTACCTCCGCAGTTGAGTTAGCAGGAGCTCCAGTCCGGGTACTTCTCTGGGGCCTTGAGGGAGCAGGCTGTTCTACAGGTGGCAGAGGTTGCTTAGTTCTTCGGGTGGCGGCATTTTTGCTCGGTCGCCCACGAGGCCTGTAGGGTGGAACATGAACGTCTCATGGAGGCGGAGCTTGGGCCTCTGGCAGAGGCGGGGCCTGAGCTGCCTGGGCCTCGGCAACCAGTCTGGCCAGCTGCTCATTTCGTCTCTTGGCTTCTGCCAACTGCTTTCGCAGTTGATGATTTTTGAGCTCCACTATTGGGACATATCGTTCTGGATTATAATACATGTCCTCATTGTCCCTGGGGGCCGGTGGTCCCCGAGATTCGGATGACCCGCTCCTTTCATCAGGATCCAAATTCACCATAGGCTGTTTTGCTGGGCGTCGGGGTAGTCAGCTTCATCTAAAATTTCCTCCTCTGGAACGTTGGGATCATTTGTTGCCATTGTTGATTCAGGGAGGCTTTTAGACTAGACTCACATGCACTGCTTAATGCTCTCAATGAAAGCACCAATCTGTTGACGCCGTTTTTCGTCAACTTAAACAGTAGAGCAATTAAACAAATGGAAAATGGAGCAAATGAATTAAAGAGGAAGATAAGAAGGTTTTTACGTGGTTCAGTAGTTAATTCTGCCTAGTCCACGAGTCTATGTTATTAAGACTTGGAGTTTTCTGGAAATTCTTTAAAGATGAATTACCCAGAGCTTTCTCCCCAGAAATTAAAAATCAGAATTCCCCCCCCCCCCCCCACACACACAAGTGGTGATTCCTTCTCTATTTATAGGGAAGATTACAGAGTTCATTCCCACATATTTCGGGAAGATAATCTGCATATCAATTGAAATAATGATATTAAATGCAATATCTCCTATATACATGGAAACGTCCCATGAAAATCAGGAACGGATTAACAGGTTAAATGATATCCCTTAAATATTGCGATTACACAACAATAAATATGTTCACACGTAATGGGCTATCCCAAGTGACTCATCAGGTCTTCGAGATCAGCAATCGGCATTGTGACTGTCAAGACTTACGGAACTGTTACGAACTTGTCACCCAACTTCAGGCCATGCTCGGGATAGGTAGGTACTGTCGAGGCTGTCACACCCGAGCTTGCACTTCCCAAGTTCGGACTTGTTTTATCTGAAGAAAATCGATAAAAGATATATCCCAGTGTCGCGCCATTTCGAACTCAGAAAATACTCCGAGGTTACACATCTTCGAGGTCGTTGTTTTACTTCAGAGATTTTACGGCTGGACCATATGATGTTTTCGTACATTTTGAGCTCACACCTGACGAGCCTAGTTTTCGGGATCATAACCTCTTGTCTCGAAATCTGGGTGTAACAGTAGGCTATAAATAAAGTATTTTTTTCATTCAATTGGATTTGTCCAACAATTAATATTTTTAAGGGTGATTGATTAATAAAATATTTCTCCATTTTATTAGAATTTAATTGAATTTGAGTTTTATTTGTATATGTTAAGTAATAATTTTCTTTGTAAAAATCTAACATGGTTTACAAATCATTTTGGGTGCTATAGTTGTAGGCTATAAATAAAGTATTTTTTCATTCAATTTGATATATCCAACAATTAATATTTTTTATGGGTGATTGACTAATGAAATCTTTCCAATTAATAATATTTTTTTTTAATTTATCAAATTTATATCAAAATTATAATTAGTATTTTATATATTTATGTCTATATATTTAATAATTTTATATCATTTAAATTTTTAAATATAATATATAGTGTAAAAAAAATACATATTATATTGTATGACTTATTTGTTTAAAAAAAATAAACAAAATTAAGACCCTATAATATTTATTTATGTGGTAATTACTTGAGGTAAAAGAGAGAGAAAAAAATAATTTATGATACTTTAAATAGTTTCTCATATTTTTCATATAAGAATTAAAAAAAGTATTAGTAGATTAAAAAATAATTGAAATAATTGATTTATGGGAAAATTTTAAGTTGTAATGTATAATGCATGTGTGCATATAGATATATAATTTAAGGTGAATTATTTAAACATATCATTAAAGAAAATCTATGTACATATAATATATATATATTTATGTAAGTCTAAGCTTTGAAGAGGTAATATGACATCCAAAAATCTTTTAGAGATCTTTGATCTATTTAATTGGAATTTTTGGTGAATATTAGTTTTATTTGGAGAGGTGATGTGTCATTTTATAATTTTTTAGAGTTATTTTATCTATTTTATTCGAATTTAGGTGAATTTGAGTTTCTCATATTTTTCATATAAGAATTAGAAAAAATATTAGTAGATTAAAAAATAATTGATTTACGAGACAATTTTAAGTGGTAATCTAATACATGTGAGTTTGCATATTGATAACTCTATTTTAGTGTCGTTTTAGGATATTTTTTTGTGGTAATCTTGAGTCTTTATGTTTGTTTTGTGCAAGATTACACATGTGTTTGTCTTTGTTGTAGGTCAATGCTTTGGATCATGAGCTAAACGCGAATAGAAGAAAAAATGGTGGAAAAATAGAACTTTTGGTGGTTGTTCGAGTCAAATTGGCATTAAGGATGAGTTAAAAGAAGTTTTTGATGAAGGAAGGATTTAAAAAGGTCAAAATATAAAAAAAAAAATAGAATTAGAGTCGTAGCATGGGCTTAAGGGCCGCGACTCCAGTGAAGTCAGAGGCTGCATAATTGCTAAGAGGAATTAGAGCGACGACTTGGTGAAGAGAGTCGCGGCGCTAGAAGAGACAGAGGAAAATCCAGGAGGCGCATGGATAGGTGGGCCGCAACCTGGGTGAAGAGGGCCGCGGTGCCTGTAGATCCTGACGAATGGTGAATTGCTTAAAAAAGACACGGGCTACGACCTAAGAAAGGCCAAGTCATGGCCCGCCTTTGAAAAAAAAGAGGAATTCATTTTTTTTTTTGGTATAAATTTAGACATTAGGTTTTATTTAGTATGAGGTCAGATTTTTAATTACGAATTTTGAGAGAAATTCTGATGCTGAGACTTTGTTTTCTGTACTTTCATATTTTTATTTCTTCTTCACGCATTTGAATTTTATGTTTCTGAATAATTATTTTGTTGCTTTAGTCATGTCTGATATGAACTAAATTCTCTATATATGGTTTAGTTTAGTTGCTTGGATTTCTATTTAATTTTATTATGATGTTCTATTGATACTTCTTCTTTATTCTAATCTATATGATGTTTGCTTAATGGTAGTAAATATCTAATCACTATTTCCTTGATTTATGATTTTGATTCAAAATTTGAAAGATGTACATTCAATATGCTATCGTTATATAGACATAGGTTACACATTGGACTAAAGTACCTGTATAACTTGTGTAGTAATTAGGTTTCTATGCTTAATTCATGCTATGTGTTTAAGTTTATCACAGAGATGTAGAAAACCTGCATATAGGTTGAGATCTTATATCTTGAAAAAGAATAGGAATTGAGTTTTGTTAACCTGCTATTAGAATAGGAAGAAGAGATTTAGAATTGATTAGTAAAATTAATAGAATGAAAATTGATGAAGTTAACACCATAGGTTTTTAATTATTAAATGAATTTTTATTATTGCAAAGTTTATTTCAATTTTAAGTCTTAGTTTAAAAATCACTCTATTTTTGACAGCCAAATAGAAATTTAAAAGCAATTATTAGTAATTGGTTGATAGTCCTTGTGGGAACGATACTGTACTTACTATTTTATTACTTGAATCGATTGTGTATACTTGCACATCATATTTTCGCGATCAAGTTTTTTGTGCCGTGGCCGGGGACTAATATCCAATATTAAAATTAATTGTTTTTTGTTCTACTTTGGTTTTTTTTTTCTTTTAATACTCATTCGGATCAAGGTTGTATTGTGTTTCAGGAATTATTGGTATATGCGACGAAGTACACAAAAGGAGCTCATACTGGTAGATCTTAGAATTTAAAAAAACGTGTAGACAAAACCAAAAGATAAAGAAAAGGCTGGATTTTGCCATGGCAGAGAATCAAGGAAATGTAATAAACAATGCTGCTAATGTTAATAATATCCCAAATATTGCAGAGGTCCCAGTGGAACAAGGACCAAGGACGCTTAGAGACTATGTACTTCCTACTGTCATAGGAGTGCATTCATGCATCAGACAACCCACTATTGATGCAAATAATTTCGAGATTAAGCCACAATATTACAAATGGTGCAGTCTACTATTCAGTTTGGGGGTTGCCCATGGAAGATCCAAAGTTGAACATAGCCAATTTCCTGGAGCTATGTGCAACATTTAAGATGAATGAGGTGAGTGACGATGCGATTGGACTTAGATTATTCCCATTCTCTCTATGAGACCGGGCGAAGAGTTGGCTAATTTCACTATAAGTTAACTCTATCACAACATGAGAGGAGTTAGCCCATAAGTTTTTAGCAAAGTTTTTCCCTCCGGCAATAGTTTCAAAGTTGAGAGGGGAAATAAATAATTTATACCAGACAGAAGGGGAATCGTTGTATGATGCATGGGAAAGATTTAAAGATTTGTTAAGGAAGTGCCCACATCATGGTATAGAGAAGTAGATGCTAGTCCATAATTTTTATGACGGGTTGAATGGTACTACTGTACCATAATAGATGCTGCAGCAGGAGGTGTGTTCATGAGCAAGAGTGCTAATGAGGCATATGAGTTGCTAGAGGAGATGACAATGAATAACTAATAGTGGCCAACTTAAAGAGGACAAACCAAGAAGGTGGTTGGTATGATTGAATATGATGCTATTTCCATGCTTAAAGCGCATGTGGCAGCTTTAACAAAGCAGTTACAATAGAGCAACCTGTCAGCCGAAACCATGCAAGTTCAGAGTTCATGTGGGGCAAGTTCAGAGTTTTTGAAGTTACCTATGGAACAAGTCCAAGCTATAGGAAATTTTCAAAGACCGACCAAAAACCCATTTTCAATGTCATATAACCAAGGGTGGAGGAATCACCCTAACTTCTCATGGACAAATAATTAAGCTGCATAACAACCTTTCCCTCCACAGTCACAACCACATCAGCCAACACATATGAAACAACCTGAAGCACAGTTCGATGTACTGAACCAGTTCATGAAAGAAACTAGGGCATCTATCAGGAGTTTGGAGACTCAATTAGGGCAGTTGGCTACTTTGATGAAAAACTGTGCTCAAGGAAACTTACCAGGCACTACTGAGGTAAACCCAAAAGAACAGTGCAATGCAATATCCTTGAGGAGTGGCAAGGAGTTAAAAGAGCCAAAAGTGGTTTATAAGGAGAAGGAAGTGAGTGGGTCAAATGTTATTGAGAATTTAGAGAAGCAGCCAGAAATAAGTATAGATCACCATATAAAGATCCCATATCCTTAGAGGCTTCAAAAGAATAAGCTTGATAAGCATTTTTCTAAAATTTTGGACATCTTTCGAAAGCTACACATCAATATCCCGTTTGTTGAGGCACTTGAACAAATGCCAAGTTATGTGAAGTTTATGAAAGAAATTTTGTCAAAGAAAAGGAAACTGGGGGATTATGAGACAGTGGCACTTACTGAGGAGTGCAATGTGATAATTCAAAAGAAACTACCTCCCAAGCTTAAAGATCCTGGTAGTTTCAATATACCATGTTCTATAAGGGGGTCAGTGGTGACAAAGGCTTTATGTGATTTAGGGGCCAGTGTGAATCTAATGCCTCTATCAATTTTTTGGAAGTTGAATTTGGGAGAAGCTTGGCCTACTACCATGTCTTTACAGATGGTAGATCGACCAGTCAAACATCCTCGTGGAGTGATTGAGGATGTGTTGGTGAAGGTGGACAAATTCATCTTTCCTGCAGACTTTATCATTCATGATATGGAGGAAGATGAAAATATTCCAATAATACTTGGAAGGCCATTCCTGGCTACTGGTAGGGCTTTAATAGATGTACAAAATGGTGAGTTGAAGCTGCGAGTGCCAAAAGAGGAGGTAATATTTAATGTTTTTGCAGCAACGAAAATTCCAACTTGTTGTAGAGTTGAAGTGGTAAAAAGAGAAGAGAACAAGTTGGAAGTCTCTAAGAAAATATACATGGTTAAAAGTGGAATGCGAAAAGTGTGTCATCATTTCAAAATGTTCTTTAGTGAAAGGATTCGAATGTTACATGAGCGGGGTAAAGTTTCACCAATTTATAATAATAAGAAACGAGGGCTAACTCATAATACTATGGCTCTCAAGGATGTGAGGGGTGGACTTGATCAATGTTGAAATATGAAAGAAAACAAGTGTTCGACTAAATGACGTTAACGACAACGCATTTAGAGGCATTCCAATCTTTTATTTGTATTTTTTATTAGTTTTTATTTAAGTTTTGGATTATGAACACTTTAATTTGAGTATTTTGAGTATTTATTTTTATTTGATTTTAATTTCTATTAAATTTGAGTCTAATTTGAGTTGCAGCGCCACTTTGGGCTCTGATAGAATGAACTGTGGGATAACCCAAAATTTTTCTTTCCCCATTTCGATTCACCATCTCAATCCGTATCATTTTAAGCAGTTTGAGGTGTTAGGCAAGTTTCTTTTCCTTAGCTTTTATTTAAACATCAGGGAAAATGTTTAGGTTATGTTTGGGGGAAGGGGTTTATTATTGTGTATATATTATGTTATTTTGTTAGTTGTGTTGTGTTGTCTAGGTTGTATAGAATGTTAGTTGAATCAAGTTGACAATAATTAGCCAATGATAATATGATTGAATGATGTATAAATTGAATGGGAATGAAGCTATAAAAATCTGTGTGCTTGGTTGAATATTTCTTATCATGTTTACATGGGTCCACTTAAATATTTGAGAGCTTAATCATGACTTTTAATAAATTTTGTGTAATTGAACAGTTTTTATGATTGCTGAATTTTGAAAATGAAAATGAATTATGAAAATGTTGTTATTCTAGAACTTGTTTGCTTGCTATTTGAGATGAAATCCTAGATGATGCATGTTTAGGAAGATGATTTAGGCAATTCTTTGAACTATTTGTGCCTTTCAAGCTAACATTTATTATTTAATCCCTAGTTACCCAATTTTGAGCCTAATTTGATTCTTTTTGGTTGACACTTATTTTGAGCTTATTTGAAACTTTGTTATTTTTCCTTCCCTTTAATATAGAATTGAGAGAATGGTTTGTAATAGGGATTTATATGTGGAAATTTGTGTAAATAGAAGAAAAATTGAGAGAAAAAAAAATATTTACTATGAACTACACTCTAATTGAAAATACAAAGAAATAAGTTTGGGGGAGTGTAGTATCGCTAATTTTTTTTTTGATGAATTTCTCTCAAAGTAGGAAAATTTTGGGAAATTTGGGATTATTTTTGGGGTTTGCAAGTTGATACAAAAATGGGTTTGTTTGGTTTGTGTGCTTATGCTATATTTGAGCCTAAATGACTTTTTCATCTACCTTTACCTAAGCCTTTCCTTTGGCCTCCTCGAGCCGCTTCTTTATGGAACTCTTCAGTTTTTTGTTTACACCTTTGACCTGACCGTTTGCTTGGGGATGGGCCACAAAGGAGAAGATGTTTACAATCCCATTTCATTCACAAAATTGGGTGAATAGCACACTATCAAACTGGGTTTCGTTGTCGGAAACTATCTTCCTCAGTGTCCCATATTGGCATATTATGTTCTTAACTACGAAGTCTAGGACCTTTTTCGAAGTGATAGTAGCCAAAGGCTCAGCCTCGATCCATTTTATGAAATAATCAATAACTACTACTGAGTATTTAACTCCACCTTGTCCCATTGGTAGCTGTCCTATGAGGTCTATGCTCCGAAGTAAAAATGGTCACAGGGAGGTCTACATGGTGAGCTCAGTTGGTGGAGCTCGTGGTATCGACGCAAATCTTTGGCATTTATCATAATGCTTAATATATTTGAATGCATCGACTTTCAGTGTTAACCAAAAATATCCTTGCCTTATCACTTTCTTTGAAAGGCTATGCCCCTTGCGTGATCTCCACAAAATCCTTGATGAATTTCTTCAAGGATCCTTTTTGCTTCTAGAGGAGTTACACATCGTAATAAATGCATATAATATCCCCTTCGATACAATATACCTTCCAAGATATTATATCTTGGAATCTTGTATATCAACTTTCGAGCCTCATTTCATTCTTTAAGAAGATCCCTAGTTTCGAGGTAGTTGATTATAGGCGTCATCCATGTTGGTTGCAAATCAATCATGTCGACCTCGTTTATTTCTAGCTCAGTGATACCTGGTTGTGGAAAAAACTCTACTGGGACCACATTGAGTGTGCCAGCTTCCCTAGTTGTTGCAAGTCGAGCTAAAGCATCAACATTCAAGTTCTGTTCCCTTGGGACCTGTTCGATTGTGTAGTAGTCGAACTGTTCGAATGTTGTTTTTGAACTTTTCTAGGTATGCCGCTATTTTTGGCCCTCAGTCCTGGTACTCACCTCATACCTTGTTTAACATGAGTTGTGAATCAATGTAGCGGTGTATGGCTTTGGCTTTTAGCTCGAAAGCTATTCGAAGCCCTACTAATAGTGCTTCATATTCAGCCTTGTTGTTGGATGCTTTGAATCCAAATCTCAAAGCTCAATGAAATATATGTCCTGATGGGGTTGTTAGTATGATACCTGCCCTCGATCCATTTTTATTTGATGATCCATCAACACAAAGTATCTGTTATATTATTTTATAATATAATGTAATATTAAACTATTTTATAATATAATGTTTTAGATTAAATAAATGTGACAAAGAGTGTCACATATTGTAACATATAATAGAGAGTTACAATATTTAGATATGTGTGAATATCTAAATATGTAACATATTTGGTGTTACAAATTCAGTCACAAATTTGTAACTTCCAAATATTGCCCATTATTGTGTAGATTTGATGTTATACAATACTGTGATGAATTTCTTAAAGCCATATATGAAATGGATGTTAGAGATATGATTTTAACCCCAATAATGTGTTTTGGGGGTTACAAAATCAATTGGGAATGGATTGGAACCGTTTGAAATAATAGCACATTTTTGTGTGCTGAAATTGGTCAGTGGCCGCGACCACAAGATGTTGGTGGCCGCGGTCTGGGGAATAGAGACCAATGGTCGTGGCCACGGATGCTTAATTGACAAACTTTTTTCAAATTTTTCCAACCTTTTTGAATGGATCCAAAAACCCAAATAACTCCCAAATCTATTTTTTAATTCCATAAACATCCAATTAATAATTGGTAACAGCCATGGGGATTGGCAGAATTTGAAATTCAAAGGGTGTCTCTAAACATTATAAATAGGAGCCTATTACTCACTTGTAAGACACAACTTTTATATTCATTAGAGCACTTTGCTAGAAAACACCTAGAGGCTTGATTATTTCAGAAAGCATTTCCAAAAGACCAACAAGGACCTAAGGTAAACACAACTTAAGAGGAAAACATAGTTGCTACCCTTAGTGAGGTGAATGCGGTCCAAGGAAAGGTGAAAGGGTGGTGGTATGATACATGTGCCACCGTCCATGTGACCTATGACAAATCATTGTTCAAGACCCTTGAAGAATCAAAGGGCAACCATGAGAATCAAATGGGCAATGAGGGCAAATCCTAGGTACTAGACAAAGGTACCATTGAAGTCTTTTTCACCTTCGGCAAGAAGGTTACATCAGTGAATGTACTTTATCTTCACGAAATGAGTAGAAACTAGGTAAGTGGTGATTTGCTTGGCAAGCTTGACATTAAAGCCGTTTTTTAGTCCGGTAAACTTATTCTTACCAAATCAAATGTATTTTTGGGAAAAGGGCACTCTTGTGAGGGTATGGTTAAGTTGTGCACCAACGATGTAACTTTCAATGTTATCAATAAAAATGCTAATTTTGCCTATATAGTAAAGTATGATTCTTTATTTTTGTGGCATCTTAGACTATCTCACATAGGTTTTTCAACCATGAAAAGAGTAGTAAAATGTGGTATGATTGCATGCAATATTAAAAACTATGGTAAATGTGAAACATGTGTTAAGGCAAAAATGATTAAGAAACCATTTCCTAGTGTAGAAAGATCATCTAATTTACTAGATTTAATCCATAGTGATCTTTGTGAATTAAATGGTGTTTTAACTAGAGGTGGTAAAAGGTATTTTCTAACTTTTATAGATGATTTTAGTAGATATACCTATGTGTTTCTTTTAAAGCATAAAGATGAAACTTTTGATGCTTTTAAATTGTATAAATTAGAAGTTGAAAATCAACTAAATAAAAAGATTAAGGTGCTAAGAAGTGATAGAGGAGGAGAGTACTTCTCTAATGAATTCAATACATTTTATGAAGAAAATGGTATAATTCATGAGTGCACTGCACCTTATACACCACAACACAATGGTGTTGCTGAAAGGAAAAATAGGACTTATCTAGAGATGATAAATTCTATGTTGGTATTTTCTAAGTTGAACTTCAACTTATGGGGTGAAGCACTTTTAACCGCTTGTCACATTCTTAATCGAATACAGATGAAGAAAAATGAGATATCTCCATATGAGTTATGGAAAGGAAGAAATCCCAACATAGGGTAGTTCAAAGTGTGGGGGTGTCTTGCATATTGCAAGAAAAACGAACCTAATAGAACAAAGTTAGGTTCAAGAGCCATAAAGTGTGCTTTTGTTGGTTATGCCAACAATAGTAAAGCTTATAGGCTATTAGACTTAGAGTCTAATGTTGTGATTGAATCTAGAGAAGTTGAGTTTTTTGAGAATATGTTATGTGACAATAATTCTCAAGCTTCAACATCTCTAAAGGAGAATTTTTTATATGAGAACAATTCTCAAGCTTCTACATCCAAAGTTGATTCTCAAGAGGAGAATTCTCAAAAGGATGTAAAGCAACCCTTTGAACCTAGAAGAAGTCAAAGGCTTACAAATCATAAAAGTCTAGTAGTGGATGAGATAGATTCTCAACGAATTTCATTCTACATGGTAAAAGGAAATAGAGAGGAAGTCATTAGGAAAATTCCTATTGTACTTCTCGTTGAGGATGATCCTAAGACTTATAGAGAAGCTATTCAATCGAGAGGTAGTGCATTTTGGAAAGAAGCTATCAATGATGAGATGAATTCCATTCTTTCCAAAAACACTTGGGAATTGGTAGACCTCCCACCGGGCTCTAAGCCAATTGGGTGTAAGTTGGTATTTAGGAGAAAATATCACACTAACGACACTATCCAAACCTTTAAAGCTAGATTAGTAGCTAAAGGGTTTAGGCAAAAAGAGGATATTGATTATTTCGATACCTATGCACCTGTTGCAAGAACAACTTCTATAAGAATTTTGTTCGCTTTAGCTTCTATGCACAACTTGTATGTTCATCAAATGGATGTCAAAACGACATTCTTTAATGGTGACCTCAATGAGGGAGTCTATATGGAACAACCCGAAGGGGTTGTCCTACTAAAATATGAACATAAAGTATGTAGACTTGTAAAATCCTTATATGGATTGAAACAAGCTCCTGAGCAATGGCATGAGAAATTTGATCAAGCCATCATGTCTAATGGGTTTAGGCATAACAATGGAGACAAGTGTTTGTATTTCAAAACCTATAAGGGATATGTGATCATTGTTTGCTTATATGTAGATGACATGCTTATTCTAAGTGATAGCATGAAAGGGATAGAAGAAACGAAGAGGTTTTTATCATCAACCATCAAGATGAAAGATCTTGGAGAAGTTGACACCATACTTGGTATCAAAGTGAAGAAACATAGTGGGGGTTTTGCATTAGGGCAAGCCCACTATGTTGAGAAAGTATTAAACAAATTTAACCATATCAAGGTTAAAGATGCCAATACTCCACTCGATCATAGTGTAAAAGTAGAGAAGAATGAAGGAAGAGCGGTGGCTCAATTGGAGTATGCTAGTGCTATAGGAGTCTTATGCACGCTGCCCAATGTACTAGACCTGATATAGCATTTGCGGTAAGTAAACTTAGTAGGTTTACAAGTAATCCAAGTATGGATCACTAGAAGGCTATTGGAGGAGTCCTAAGTTATCTCAAGAAAACCAAAGGACTAAGCCTTCACTACTCCAAATTTCCTTCAATCTTAGAAGGATATACAGTTGCAAGCTGGATATCCAATCATGGGGACAACTTGTCCACAACTTGTTGGGTATTTACACTTGGTGGGGGTGCAATTTCTTGGGGTTCCAAGAAACAAACTTTTATAAGAAGAGTTTATAGCTCTAGCTGCTACCGGCAAAGAGGCCGAATGGTTAAGGGATCTATTGATAGAGATACCCCTAATCAAAGAGAATGTATCCACTATATCGATACATTGTGATAGCCAAGCGACATTGGCTAGAGCATACAACAGAGTGTATAATGGGAAGTCTAGACACATCAGTCTAAGACATGGATATGTAAGAGAATTGATTCAAAGAGGAGTCATCTCAATATCCTATGTTAGAACAAGTGAAAGCCTGACAGATCCTTTCACTAAGCCACTAACAAGGGATTTAGTGGCTACATCATCTCGAGGGATGGGACTTAAGCTCCCTAAAGAGATTCACGACTGATGGTAACCTCTCTTAACACTAGTTATTTAACTAGTGTTAGGTTTAATAGGTAACAACAAGGCAGTCAAGTGAATATTAGTTGTACTCAAAACAAGTCCTATATGAGATGTTGAGTACTTGTGAGTTACCAAGTTGATGGTTAAAACTGAGCGGTTTTTTTAATAGAATTCAGTCTTGTGAAGACAAGTATTTTGTGGTAACAAAATATAGTAAGAGTTCTACCTATATGGACCTAAGGGTGGTGCCGCCTCTCATTAGAATTGAGAGTATTGTCAAGAACATCCATGAATGGAAAGTGCACATGGCCATTAATGGTGCAAAACGAGACATAGAGGTCTCAAGTGAACATGGCAAAGGTGTGTGTTATCACTGATTTGTTATCATGGAAAGATAGTTCAATGCCTAGTGCAACCAAATTTTTAACAAATTTTGTGATAATTACACTATAGTAAAGTTCAAATTGAAAAACAATTTACTTTATGCACCAATACAATGACTCCTATAAGAGAGAGTTATTATTTAATCAAGTGGGGAATATGTTATATTTTAAAAATATAATGTTGATTGATTAAATAAGTGTTACAATAGATAACTATTTAATCTAGTGGGGGAATGTTATATTATTTTATAATATAATGTAATATTATATTATTTTATAATATAATGTTTTAGATTAAATAAATGTGACAAAGAGTGTCACATATTGTAACATATAATAGAGAGTTACAATATTTAGGTATGTGTGAATATCCAAATATGTAACAAATTTGGTGTTACAAATTCAATCACAAATTTGTAACTTCCAAATATTACCCATTATTGTGTAGATTTGATGTTACAAAATATTGAGATGAATTTCTTAAAGCCATATGTTAAATGGCTATTAGAGGTATGATTTTAACCCCAATAATTTGTTTTGGGGGTTACAAAATCAATTGGGAGTGGATTGGAACCGTTTGGAAAAACAACACATTTTTGTGTGCAGAAATTGGTCAGGGGCCGCGGCCACAAGATGTTGGTCGCCGTGGCCTGGGGAATAGAGACTAGTGTTCGCGACCACTGATGCTCCTGCCTGCAGCCACATATGCTTAATTGACCAACTTTTTCCATCCTTTTTGAACGGCTCAAAACACCCAAATAACTTTCAAATCTCATTTTTAATTCCATAAAAATCCAATTAATCATTGGAAACAACCATGGGGGTCAGTGGAATTTGAAATTCAACGGGTGTCTCTAAACTCTATAAATAGGAGCCTATTGCTCACTTGTAAGACACAACTTTTCTATCCATTAGAGCACTTGGCTAGAAAACACCTAGAGGCTTGATTATTCCAGAAAACATTTCCAAAATCTGTGAGAGATCCCTTAGTGCTTGAGTTAGGGGGAAATAAGCTTTTGGACAAAGGTTTCAAACCTTATTCAAGTTGGTGATCCCCAACACTCTTCACTTTGGTTGTGTGAATGAGAGTTTTTGTTATTTTTTCATGTTCTTATATTTTTCTTCTATTGCTTTTCTTCTCATTATTCTTGTTCTATCTACTTTTATTTTTGGTTAGAGTTGTAATCCTTTTATTTCTTTTGTTTCAAACACTTTTACTTTATTTGTATTCTCTTGCTTAGAGTTGTATTTCTTCATTCTCTTCTTATAATTCTTATATTGTTTATTTGTATTTTCAGTCATAGAGTTGTAACACTATTTAATCAATAATTATTTATTTGTAATATTTTGTCTAGAGTTGTAATTTTCTTACCAATTTCCATTGAGGCAAATTACATTTTCCTAACAGTATCCACAACTCTCGAGCATGGGTTATTACTTCTTCGTTGGACAAACAATTGAGGCAAATACTTCTCGAGTTCAACTGCCCATTTCAAAAGTCAACCTGAGGTTTCAGGTTTGGATAGTATTTGCCTTAATTGTTTGTCTGTTAGCACGTGTATGGGATGTGCTTGAAAGTAAGGTCGCAATTTTTGAGATGCGTGTACCAAGCACAACACGATCTTTTCCATTAAAGGATAGAAGGCATTGATTGGTGGATTTTGAGATGAACCTATTTAAGGTCGCCATTCGTCAGTTTGACTCTACACATCCTTATGCTTTCAAGGTAAATGCATTTCTATTAGGGCCTTGAACTTGTCCAGAGTCACCTCGATGCCTCGAGCATTCACTATAAAACCCACAAACTTTCCCGAAGATACCCCAAAGGAACACTTTTGCGGGTTAAGTCTCATGTTATACTTTCAAAGCATATTAAAACACTCTGCGAGGTCAGCGACATGGTTGTTAGTGTGCTTGGATTTCACTTACATGTTGTCCGCATACACTTCCATGTTGTTCCCAATTTTTTCGGCGAACATACAATTTACCAGTCTTTGGTATGTCACTCCTGCATTTATTAGCCCAAATGGCATCACATCATAACAATATAATCCTTTGTTTGTCACAAAGGTTTTCTGTTCTTGGTTAGGAGCATACATTAGTATCTGGTTATATCTAGAGTATGCATCCATGAATGACATGATGTCGCGTCCCATTGTTGCATCAACGAGCTAATCAATTCGAGGCAATGGGAAACAATCATTCACGCATGCCTTATTCAAGTCTGAATAATCAATGCAGGTTTGCCACTTACCATTTGGTTTGGGTACTAACACTGGATTGGCTAGTACGATCCTCTTATGAAGCGGTTTGCTTTCAACCTATTGACTTCTTCCTTTAAAGCTTGTTTCCTTTCATCATCAAGGAGTCTTCTTTTTTTATGTTTCTTGGGGAAGTTCTAATCTATGTTTAAAGCATGGCTTATTGTGTTGGGATTACTTCCAATCATATCTGCATGGGACAAATAAAAAATATCTTCATTTTCCCTCAGAAAGCGTATTAATTGCTATTTTGCTTCCTTAGTGAGGTTATTCCCGATCTTCATCAATTTTGTGGTATCCTTAACATTGAGCTGAATGTCTTGAGCTTCTCTATTGGGCCAAGGTCAGCACGATCTTCTCTCATTCAGGGGTCGATTTCATCTTCGACATCGAAATTCCTCTCTTCGATTTCCTCGATCACAACTAGTTTCTGGGCACTAGATTGGCCTTTCCCTTTCATGGAGATACTGTAGCACTATCGAGCTGCTAATTGATCTCCCTTTAATGTCCCAATTCTACATGGTGTTGGGAATTTTAGTGCCAAGTGTCTTACATATGTCGCTGGCCCCAGCCAAATTAGGGCTGGTCTCTTGAGTAAGGGATTGTAAGCTGATGGAGTATCCACCACTATGAACTCAAACATCTTCGTGAACGAGAATGGATATTGTCCCAGAGTTACTAGAAGCTTGATTGATCTTGTACCAGTTATCCCTTCTCCTGAAAATCCATATAGGGTAGTTGCACAAGCTTTTAAGTCTCAAACTGATAGACCCATTTTTCCAACGTCTCCTTATAGAGGATGTTTACCAAGCTCCCGTTATCTATCAATACTCGTTGAACCCTTTTATTGGTGAGCTAGATAGTTATGACTAACGGGTCATTATGGGGAAACTGAACACGAAAGGCATCTTTTTCTATGAAGTTTATTGGTTGATATTGGATCATTTGTTGTTTTGGAGCTCGAGGCTCTGGAATATAAAGAGATCCATGTCTAGTTTTCAGCTCATGTACATATCTTTCTTTAGCATTTCTACTGTTCCAACTATGTGGGGTCCCTTGGAGATGATTATTTCATCTTCTCCATCAATCGAAGGAGGTCAATTGTCTTCCCTAGCAAGGGGTTCTATGACCTGAGGTTGTGGTGCAAGTTGGACCAGAGTTGCCCTTTGGTTTTGTTGGGCTTGTCCTTGGTTATTGTTCCTATTTCATAAATATTGTCCGAGGTAGCCTCTCAAGATCAAGCCTTTGATCTCGTCCTTCAACTGCATGCATTCCTCAGTCATGCGACCGATGTCCCTATGGAATCGACAGTATTTATGCTAGTCTTGTTATTCGCGTTGATTGTTCATTGCTTCAGGTTGCCGGAATGGGACTTTATTCTCATTAGCCACATATATGTTCTCCCGAGTCTCGGTGAGCTTGGTGTACACAGTGTAATTGGAGATATATATCTCCCTTTTTCTTCTTTCTCTCTTCTGCCTCGGGAGTATTGCCTTAATTTTTTTTCTGTTTGGAAGAATTGTCACTAGAAGGTTGAGTCGTGGATGGCACCCAAAACGTGCATCCATTAAGCGGTGGTTGTTGTAAAGATCGGGCAGTCGATTCCACAAGGAGGTAACTAAGAGCAAAAATATTAGTAGAAAATAAACACAAAAGGTTAGTGAAAGGTAATGAAATGGAAATGGATTTATGATTTTTGGTTTGAGAATTTGATTGTAAAATAAAGCAAATAAAAATAAGATGTAATCCAAGATTAGAGAATAGAAATGTATCAAGAGTCACCCATATGAATTGTTTAGCTATTTAGATCTTTGATTCATAAAATTTCAACAAACTAATAGTTCACATCCCAACTACTTATTTGGAGGAATTAACATTAAAGTGCATGCATGTTTCTCAAAAATATATTTGAGCAAATATGTTCTTACTTTGGAAGCAATATGTTAATCTTATGAAAAACCTAAGAATGACACTATATCATTAGGCCATAATGCAATAAAAGATTGAACATAAAACTAAGAATCAATTTTATTTATACTAACTTTAAATATAATATCAATAATAAAATATGATTATTTAAAATAAAATTATATTATTAATATTATATTTATAGTATTATCAAGGATATTTTTTAACTTATTAACTTGCATGAAGTTGGAGTGTGTAGATAAAATGGGGTTGATGGAAATGGTGATTGCAGGGGGTCAAAATGGTAGAAAATGTCATGATATTTGACCATGGACAGGCGCAGCCAATCAGAAAGTGCCACTTGACATGTGGCAGGAGGCTAGGAAGGGGAAAGGGGGTCATGTTTGTGGGCACGCGAGTCGTGGGTGCGGGCGGGTCAGGCGCACGAGGCTTTGGCTGGGGATGCGGACAAGTGGCGAGCAGAGAAGGTGCTAGGTGGCACTGGAGCCCGCTGGAGAGAGGAGAGAGAGGAGGTAGGCTAGGCTACTCTTGGGCTGACTCTTGCTAGGCTTGGACCACAAAAATGCCAACTTTTAATTCTTTTCTTCAATTTCAACTATTTCATTCTTCTTTCTTTTTATTAATGTCCAAATGCAATTTATTTCTTGAAAATTAAACATAAATTAAATTAAAATTAATATATTCAATTATAAAATATATTACATTAAATTCATGAAAATATTAATTAAAACTTAATTTATTTTACACTTTAAAACTAATTAATTGAAATTTTTGAGCACTAATCACAACCCACAACCAGGTTATTGCTAGTCCTTAGCAATTTAAATGAAAAATAAAGTTATCAAGTTGAATAATCAAGTCAAACCAAGCAAAACCATCTAAGCATTTTCAAAGTATCAACAAGAAGTTAGAGAGTACTATCGTAGCTTCTTTAGTTGCAATTCCATAGTCGTGTGTGTGTGCACCAAACCATTTTCATTTTTATCGCAGGTCATAACACAAATAGTATTGAAAAATATCAAAAGTATAAAAGTCTAAACTCCAAATTCCTCACAGGCATTGAAAGTATTTTTATAGGAAGAATAACACTCTTGCAGTTGGAAATGAAACAATTAACGCTCAAACGAGAGAAGATAAACATTTTAGGACAAACAATATGAATAAGTATTGATCACAAGATAAGCATATCAACTTATTGGAATTCAAATGACAAATAACATTTGGGATTTACAAGAGGAACTCAAACAATAAAGAGCAAGCTAAATACAAATGATAAATAAGAAAAAGAAACTATTAATAATTAATTTTTTATATATATATTTTTTATGATTTTTTATATAATATATATTTTTTATTCATAAATACATTTACACAAAACAACAAAATAATTATAGAAAGATATTTTTTTAATACAAAATTACAAAAGAAAAAGTGTTGCTCTTGTTCTCTCTTTTTTTTCCATTTTTTTTTAGTTTACTTTACTTTTTATTTATTTTTGTTTTTTTTTCTAATATACATATATTTGACAAGAGGCAACACATAAATAAAAGGAAATTAAAAAAAAACAGAATAAAAATTTAAAATTTATTACAAAGGCTCATTCTTATATGAAAATTACCCTTCTAGTAAATGTCATGTTTTAAATTCCAAAAATGTGACTTTACCAACTCAAATGATGAATAAAATTTTAAAAATGTTGTTTTCTCAACTCTCACAACTCACCAAGAAATGAAAATTTTTAAATTTGAAATTTTCTCAACTATTTGTGTTAACAACTGTTTTACCACATGTGTGGAAAGTGCACAAAAGAACTCTGGAAATCACTTCTTAATAGCTAAACATAGTAAAAAATGACTCAAACCAACAAGTTGTCCTCATTCTCAGATAATTTTGAGAAAAATTGACTGAAAAAATCAACAAGACCATAAGATTCTCCAAATGAATGCTCACCACCCCGAACCAAAAACTAGACAGTGCCCTCAATGTCAAAATGAATACTCAATAAAAAATATAGGGAAAGAGAACATCTGGATGATGAGAGTGTCCATGAGGCGAGAGCGGAAATAACCTGGATACAATACCTCAAAACAAACAAAAGAGAAAAACGAAAAACATACCAAAAATAAAAAGAAAGACAGAAAAATAAAAATAAAAATAAAGGAAAAACAAACAAACCATTCAGAATTCAGAGTGTATAAGTTGGGTCCTTAAGAAGGACCTCTTCAATGAAACTCCACTCTCAATGTAATGCTTCAGTCTTTGGCCATTGACTCTAAAAATTCTCCTATCGGTTGGGTCCTCGACCTCAACGAAACCGTTGGGAAATACTTGTTCCACCACAAATGGACTAGTTCATCGCGATATCCATTTACTGGGGTGCAAGTGTAAACGAGAATCATATGGATGAACTTTCTAATTTGGCTCAAAGTGATTTCGCAGGATCTGTTTAACGTGAGCAACTTTCAACTTCGCTTTATAGATCCTAGAATTGTCATATGCATCGTTTCTTAACTACTCAATTTTAGATAGTTGGAGTTTGTGATTGATACCTGCAACATTAAGATCAAAGTTGAGAGCCTTGATAGCCCAATAAGCTTTATGCTTGAGCTCGACATGTAAATGACAGGCTTTTGCAAAGACAAGCCCATAGGGGGACATCCCAAGAGGGGATTTGAAAACAGTGTCGTATGCCCAATGAGCGTCTATAAGATGTGTAGACCAATCTTTGCAGTCAGGATTTACCATCTTTTCCAGAATGTGTTTTATCTCCCTATTGGCTAACTCAACTTGGAAATTGGTCTGTGGATGATAAGCATTTGCAACGTTATGAAGTACACTGTACTTACGCATAAGAGCCTTAAAAGATCTGTTACAAAAGTGAGTGTCTTGATCACTGATGATAGTGCGAGGAGTACTGAACCTTGATAACATATTTTCTTTCAAGAATTTGACAATAGTAGTGTTATCATTTGTTCAACAGGGTACTGCCTCAACCCATTTTGAAAAATAATCCACAACTAGAAGAATGTAAAGGTAGCCAAAGTATGGTGGAAATGGTCCCATAAGGTCAATCCTGCTGGGAATTAATTATACACGATCTTATTTATTTTCATGTAAATCATATATTAAACAAATTAATATAAGAAAATCTAGAACATGTTTCTTTAATAGAATATAAACAGAGACAATGATAAGAACACTTACATTAATTTCTTCACAGTCTTCCACAGTATCCTTAGAATCACCTAGACTAGAGGGAGAGAATACATGAGGGAGAGATAGAGAGAGTAACTAGAGGGAGAGAAAGTTAAGAAGGAGTTTGCTGAGTGTTTGTACATTCTGTGTTTGTGAGGTTACTTAGAGTTCAAGTAACTCTAAGTAAATCCCGAGATTCAGGGTACCAAAAACGTCCCCGAGGGTAAAATTGTCAAAATCCCTGAAATTTCTTCAAATATTTATTCTCATTAACTGATATCCCAATAATGTACTAAATACCTAAAATACTCACTTGACTCACTACGAGTCGAGTATTTGGTCCCATTGTGACTTTCCCGCTAACATGCTCTCTAGGATCGCCTCGTGTCGAGTAACCCAAATATATCGACATGATAATGTGGTCCTACACATATATCACAGAAATGCACATATATTCCAAATATACCCGTTGTGAAGACTCCAAAAAGGAAAAAAAAGAAAGAATAAATATATATATTATTTAAGTGGTGGGACCCACTTGTTTTAATAATGAGCATATTTTTCTTTCTTTATCCTTTTTCTTCCCGAGCACTCTCTCCTTCTCCTTCTTCTTCTTCTTCTTCTTCTCTCGGCAACCGATGGCAAGACACCAGACCCAACCACCACCGGCCACCATTTTTGACGCGCGGCAGCTCATCAGTTTCGCCTTGCTCCAGCGACCTCAACTGCCAATGGGCACCGCCCAACTCGCCGTCAATCGTTCGGGATCACCAGTCAAAGTTTTGGTCCGGCAACTTTGACTGTGTTTTTCGGCCAACTCCGACCACCTCTTGATGAGTGGTTGATACCCTTGGAACCAGCGTGGAGAGAGGAACAAAACCCACTAATTCGTTCCGGCAAACTCGCCGTTTTTCTCCGGCAAGATTTTGGGTATCTCCGCCCTTTGGAAGCGTTTTCCGGCGACACTGGAGGTCATTTGGGCGAAGGAGCTGTACTTTCGTGATGTACTCATTGAGAGGATCGTTTTGATATATGCCATGCATATATTCGTTGACGTTTCCGGTACCACCACCAACCGCTATAGTGCACCGCTTGGGTAAGGTTCCGGAACTTGAAATTTTATATATGGTCATATTATATGTCATTGGACACGATTTTGAATAAGGAATGCTATGATGATAATCTTTTGCTCATTTGGTGCACGTAGGAAAAACGTGATATTAAAATCGGACTAAATCATTCTAAGATCATCGATAAACTTAGGAGCGTTGCTTTGGGCTCGAATTAAATTCTAAGGAGGTATTTAAAGAGGTAGGGACTCAACTAGACTCTTGGACTTATTTTACTCGTATCAAATTGCATTCAACATATTCCAATTTCGATATTTATAAAATGTTTGAAAAATTGAAAACTTAACCTGCATGTTTTCTGATCTGTTTTGAGGGCACTATGTGCCAAATATATATTTTTGTTCACTTATTTATGCAGGTTATGATTTTTGGGTTTATTCAAAGGTAGCTGTTATGCTGCCCAATTTTCTAAAATATAAAGGGAATATGTTTCTTTCTTTTCATGTTTACCTGCATTTGGTTATACCGATGAGAGCCATAGTGATCATGATTGGTGAACGTTGTTGTTTCACGACCTAGTCTCCGTGTCATCATAGGTAGATCAGGTGTCCACTCACCTGTAGGTGTAAAGACTTAGCATCTGTATACAGGAAGTGTTCTGAGCCTCCCCATTGTGGTGGTTATCAGGTCCGACTACCCGGTTTAGGATGTCAGATTTTCTATGGTGGGTAACGGAAACTAGGGGTCTAGTGGACGGTGTGATGTGTACTGGTAGCTATGCTCTTATGATTATTTGTGGTTTCTCTCTATTTTGGTTTATACATGATGATGTATGTTTTGTTTTAAAAAGCTAACCATGCAGGGGGTTTTATTGAACTTTTGAGTCTTATGTTGTTAGTTACTTTCCTACTGGGTTTTATAAGCTCACCCCTATCTCCCCCATTCCAGGAGCCTAGTGACGCGAACGTGGAAAAGTGTGAATTATTGCTGAAGCCAATGTGTTTAGTGCCATAGTCCTATCTTTTGAACATTGTATGTATTTAATTTGGAACCTATCGGTTTGTATATCTAAATTAGCTATGTCTTAGTTAGAAATGAGGAATGGTGGATGCTAAGTATTATTTTGGGTATTTTATGACTTATTAAATTTAACTGTTTGGTGACTACATAACTGTGGGGATATTATTATTCTATGTATTAAGATAAATGATCCTACTTTTATCCGTAATATTTTCATATATAATTATAGGAGTTATTCCATTGTTTCGACTTATAATTATAGTAATATTTAATATAAATTAAAGGATCATTTATAACGACTATTTTCCACCGAAGGTCAAAGTTTGACCTTTGACCACCCAAGTTATGGATATTACAAATCTGCCACGGCCTAGGGCTCGGGTCGTGACACCCGTAGTGGGCCAAATTACGAAAACTGCCATTCTAATATGAAACGGGCCCACATGCATATTTAATACACCTAAACATGCATATCTAGTCATATTATAATATAACTCACTGATGCGTGTTGTATACCACAGCAAATTTAACAATTATTTTTCTTTCAATACTTCCAATTAATCTAGTATAATAGCAAGCATAGGTCGAACCCACAATGACTATCTTTCACTTTATTATTCAATAATTAACACTAAGACTTAAAAGGGGATTTTGATTTTTAACTCAAAATTAAATAACATAAACTAGAAAGCAAATACAGATTGACATTACGGTATTAAGAAACAGTTAAAGATTAATCTCCACCCTCAACAATCATTCACAATCACTAATAATAAATATTATTTCAATTTCTCAATTAAACTATTAACCCCGCAAATAACGCTGAACCAGACAATTATCTCAGTCTCCCTGTTACAAGTAATCAAGGCGAAGCCCTCAATAATTAACTCTTTTAGCTGAGCAATAAATCTATGAAGCATACAATCTATTTAACTTAGATAAAGCATTAAGTCCTATGGAGACAAGTTAATCTTGACAATAAATTAATGAAGCATATAATTCATTTAATCTAGGTTCTATTTTTCATCACAATCAACAATTCTTTTGACATCACTATCAATTGCAATTTATCACTTACACTTAGAATCCTAAACTATTGGGTGAGTAGTAATTCTAAGATGACAATTGAATAATGTAAAACCTTAATTAGTTGGCCACCTAGCACGACATCACAAAATTTATAACATTCAATTGGAAAAATAGAAACAATTTAATATTGAGAGAAATTAAAGAACAATATTCATTATTAACAATCAAGAATTCATGTCTTGGGTTTTGAATTAACCCTTAACCTAAAAAGAACCTACTCCATAATAGTAATCATAATCAGAAACATAATTAAAATTAAAATTAAAGAGATTAAGGGAAGAAAAGAAACTAGACTGATGAACAATAGTGTTGTAGTGTTGTAGTCTTCTTTTCAGCCCTTTCTGAGTCTTTTTCTCTCAAAAGTCGTAATAAAAACTTCACCTCAAATCAACCCTAATAACCTTTTATAGCATCCTTTAAATTATATTTAAAATGTAATTAAAATTATGAAAATAACGTCATAGGCCGCGGCTTGAAAAATGTGTGTTGCGGCCTAAAACAAAAATATGCACAAAATATGTCATGCAAGCCGTAGCCTGAAAAAACTGGGCAGCGGTCCAACTCCACTTTTCTTCACAATAGGCAATGGCGTGAAAAATTTGGGCAGCGGCCCATCTGGAATAAAAAAATCTGAAACGTCAATTCCAATTAAAGTGCTTATCTTCAATTTCTTTAATTCTCGACCTTAGAAAGCTTGTACACTGCTGCCACTTCAACATTTCAATCCCGAAAGCTTGGAATGCTCCTAAAACTTCATTTTAACCTCATCTCAATGAGTCTTTTTTCAACCTATGATTTATAAACTACACTTGCCATCAAAATGTGAGATTTATCATCATAAAATGCAATGTAGAAAATATGTTGTAGAGTCACGAAACTAAGTTAAAGCTACTAAAAATGCTATCATAACACCATCTAAGCATGGAAAAACTTATCAAATATTAATATAAAAATGACCTTATCAAATTCTCCCACATTTGAATTTTGCTAGTCCCTTAGCAAAACACTAAAATAAAAAAATTAAAAATAAAAATAATACAAACTAATCTAGACGCACTAAACAAAGGTCTTGTCAAAAGCTTGAGTATCTCTGAGAATCACACAAATAAGTAATGCCAAAACAAATCAGATTTTCATACTCTTTAGATTTTCAACTTCATATGTAATTCACCATTTGATTTTCAAAAATAATTTACTAAGCACTTAATCACAACACCAACTCAAATGCATCAAATTTAATCCATACTTGCCAAATCATTTTCTTTTAAATCAATCCTTGTATACCAAAATGTTTTTCAATGAAAATCATCCACTTCATAGACATTAACCAATCATTCTCCACTAATATAAACACACAATGATCAAAAATCAAAAGGTCTTTATAGGCTTGTAATGTAAGGCGAAATTTAAGGGTAGTTGAGAAAGATATATTTAAGCTTAAATCACACCATAGCATACATCAATTCCATTCTTTGAACTTGCCCCAAACTTTCCCATACAATTCAAGAAATACCTATTTTTTCTTACTCTTGCTTCCATGATGATCTCACTATTTCCCCCACACTTATACTTTTGCAAATTTGCATATACTCATTTTTTTTCATTGCAAATCATCATTTTTTTTCTTTTGTAATTTTGGCTTTTTAAGGAGAGAAATAGAGATCATACACAAATTATAACTAAACAAATAACCCATAAGTATTTCCCTTTTTAACAAACCATCCCACAAAATAAAAAATCATATATATAACCATGGTGCAATGAGATACAATAAAGAAATATTTTTTTTCAATGAAGTATAGGGTCAAAAATTTCGGTTCATAGAAGAAAAGTAACAGTCGTCATGGCTCAAACATGGGAAACTAGGGGTTATCATATAATAGATTGGCTTGAATGGCTCAAACATGGGAAACTAGGGGTTATCATATAATAGATTGGCTTGAATGGCTCAAACAATCCAAAGAACTGCCTTAATTATCTTCCTAATCATGTGTACTTATGATTTCTCCTCAAACAATTGATCAATGATTTCTAGAGTGGTTGGGACTTCAAATGTGTGTGTTTTTTTTTTAATTTCAAAGTAGCATAAATAATTTCCAATACATTTAAGTGGTGAATTCAATCGTTCATAGAGTGAAAAACAACATAAATCAAAATAGCAATTCACATAGGAGTCAAGCACACAAATCATACAAAATTCCTCATTGTCTAACATCACTTTAAGCACAATTCAAAGTTTCATCATCAACCAATGCTTTCAACAAGACCAACACAACTGAACTAAAATTAAAGACAGACACTAAATAAAACAAAAATAATAGAAAATTAACAAAGACATAAAAAAGCAGAATGTAAACAAAGAAAAACATTTTTTGCCTTCCCCCAACCTTAAACAGTACATTGTCCTCAATGGACTTAGGAAAATAGAAAATAAAGTGGAAAGAAAAGAAAGAAAATCTCCCTCAAAACAAGTTACACCTCAGGAATATCCATATCTGCAGCGCCAGCTGCATCCTCATCATCATGGGCTTGATATGGCACAATGGGCATGGGAATCGGTGGTGGATATGCCTACAACCAAGTAGGAGCAGGGGGATATCCAGACATATCCATATTCAAGCCAGCCTGATCCATCCTATAATAGATATCTTGATAGCTGGCATATTCAACAAACCTCTTGTTGTGAGGTAGGATATGTTGAGTATTGGCCCGAATATCAAGTGGACCATGATAAACCTCTTGCTCCAAAGCTTGCAAACGTTGTTGAGTGGTTCTTCTACTATCATTCAGAGGGGGAACAGGTGCCAGAACAGAAGATTGGGCTTGATCATTAGCCTGAGCAGTAGTTTTTTCCTTCAATCTATCAAGGGTATTATGATCAATAATGTGCAACGGATGCACTTTGTCTTCAGATTCATCCCAAGGAACACCTGCCTTCTTGCATAACGTAGTGATCAATGAGGGAACTTAAAATCCATTCATCACTTGGCTCATACTTCGGATGATGGAGCCATGAATAACCTGCCCCGCATTAATGGTTTTGTCAATGAGAATAGCATAAAGGAGAATCGCCTCATGAATATCAATGTGACAAAGTTGGGCTGTCAGCATTAATTTTGCCCCCATGAACCGATGCCAAGCTTTTGTATTGCTATCCAAATAAGCGGCTTTGATGTAGTGAGGAGCCCCATTACTATACAAGGTCAATAAAGCCCCCAACATTGCAATCTCATCAATGATAGATTTATGATTAAGATTATCTTTAACATGGCCATATTCATCACGTTGAAAGTGGGATAGCTCATAGTAACTATTAATATTAGATGCTTTTAATGACACTTTCACACCTCTCACTTTCACTTTGTAGTTCTCATGAGCCACAACATTGGCATAAAATTCACGAACAATTGGGCCAATGCCAGGTTCGGGATGTGCACACAATTTCTCCCAACCCCGAGACTCAATTTGATGCATGAGGAAAGGTTGATCATGATGCATGTGGAGATCAAATCCTCGTTCAGGAACCCACACCATGTCATGAGCAATGGCATTCATGTAACTTTCATAGGCTTCGGTGGACACAAAACTTTAGGGATCATAAGGAATTGTTGTCAATGAAGAAGCTTGATTTTTGTTTGTCTTTGGCGCCATGGCTGTCAAAAAATAGAAAAATGAAGAACAAGAACCCAAAAGCACCAATGTGAGTCACCAAAATATTAAGAGAAAATCACCACAATGACCAACGTTGAACCATGCCAAAAAGAAAGTTTAAATGTCAGCAATTCTAGTGTCAAAACGACACAATGCATCCATACTAATCGTACACAACCACTTCCAACGTACACCAAGAACACTCATACACCAACCATTTACTCCATTCCTCGCAAGCTTTTTATCAAACACATAGAGCGCAGAAAAATACCAACTCCAAAAAAATTATATGCCATAAAGTAAAACTTACCAAAAATCATAATGTGCATGACTGAATAAGAAAACTAATGCAAGAGACATTGTTTACCAACATAAACAACTGCACAAATGCTTCCAAAATACATTACATTTCAATTGTTCAATTGACAAAATAAATACTCTTCACAAATTGAAAAATTGATCAAGGAAAAACTTACTTGAAGAGGGTATCGAATGAGAATGCAAAACTCCTTTGAATGTATGTGTGAAATTTATAAGAAATGTAGAAAACAAAGTGGGATGGGTGAATTTTTGGATTAGTATGGTGGGAATAGGGATGGAGATGTGGGGTGATTTTATGGAGTAATGGAAGAAGAAATAAGTGAGTAGAAGGATTTAGGATGATGGTGGTTGAAAAAGAATGAAGAAAACAAGGGAAAATGGAGAAATTGGTGTGGGTTTCGGTGATGAGAATAATGGGAAAGAGAAGAAAGGGGAATGGTTGTTTTTGTTTTGTAAAAATAAGTGATGAAATTGAGTTTTTATGTTTAAATTCTTTGCTGAAAAAAAAAACGTTTATGGGCCACGACTTAGGAAAAGTGTGCCACAGCCTGATAAGGCTGCTTCGTCTGAATCATGCTCGTAGGCCGCGACCTAGGAAATACATGTCACAACCCACCAACTCTCCTGAAGTATTTCTTTGGAAAAGGGCCGTGGCCTAGGAAAAGTGTGTTGCGACTTTAGCCCCCTTTTTTTTCAAACTTTTTCAATTCTTTTTTTTTTCAAAATTTTTCAGTTTTTTTTTTCATGATTTCACGGTTCTAATTACAGAAATTAAACTAAAATTACCTCAACAAAAACAAACATAAAAATAATAAAAAAATGTTCAATTTAAATAACAAAATAATTAAAATAAACTAATTTAAAAAGTAGCTAAGTTTACCTCACTAGCTCGACTTAATGGTTCATTCATCAACATATACTGGGTCAATGAGGTGAATCACATCAGCTTGTTCTTTGTCCATTGATTCGTAATATGGCCTTAATCTTTGACCATTTACCTTGAATGACTTTTCGGTACTTGGACTTACAACTTCGACCGCTCCATGAGGAAAAACCTTGGTGACAGTGAACGGACCTAACCAATGAGACTTCAACTTCTTAGGAAAATTTTTAAGGCGAGAGTGATACATCAGAACTTTCTGACCTTCCACAAAACTTTTTGGAAGAATATGTTTGTCATTAAAAGCTTTGGTTTTCTCCTTGTAGATTCTCGAGCTCTCATATGCTTCATTGCATATTTTCTTCTAGCTCATGCAATTGAAGTATTCGTTGTTGTCCTACAGCAACCATGTCCATGTTGCACTTCTTTACAGCCCACCAAGCCTTATGCTCCAGCTCTACTGGTAGATGGCAAGGCTTCCCATACACCAACCGATATGGTTACATACCGAGAGGTGTTTTATATGTCGTACAATAAGCCCACAAGGAATCATCAATCCTTGTACTCCAATTTTTCTGGTTTGGATTTACGGTTTTCTCAAGAATTAATTTGATTTCATGATTAGAAACCTCTGCTTGCCCGTTGGCTTGTGGATGATAAGCAACTGTCACCTTATCAGTTACAATATAGCGTCAAAAGAATCCTTCTATACTCTTATTACAAAAATGAGTGCCTCGATCACTATATATAGCCTTAGGTGTACCAAAGCACACAAAAATGTTGGAGCGAATGAAATCCACCACTGTTTTTGAATTATCTGTTCTAGTTGCAATTGCTTCTACCCATTTAGACACGTAATCCACTGCCAAAAGAATGTATTCATAGCCAAAAGAAGATGGGAACGGTCCCATGAAATCCATACCCCAAACATAAAAAATCTTAAGAATTAAAATAGGAGTTTGAGGCATTTAATCCTTGGCCGTTATGTTACCAACTCGCTGACAATGATCATATGTTGAACAATAAGCATAAGAATCTTTGAAAATGGTGGGCTAATAGAAACCACTGTCGAATATTTTACGAGCTGTTCTCTTAGGTCCAAAGTGTCCACCACAAGCATAAGCATGACAAAAATCAAGGATGAAACGAAATTTAGATTCGGGTACACACTTTCAAATGATTTGATCTGTACAATGCTTCCAAAGATAAGGTTCGTCCCATATGTAGTGGCGAGCATCATGCTTGATTTTATTCTGTTGTGTTTGTGTGAGATCACTTGGTAACTCCTTTGAAGCAAGGTAGTTTACGATGTCAGCATACCAAGGAATAAATTCTTGCATGGCGAGGAGTTGCTCATCAGGAAATTTTTCATCCATGGGAAAATTATCTTCATCCCGAATAAGACGACTCAAGTGGTCTGCCACCAAATTCTTAGAACGCTTTTATCTTTTATCTCCAAGTCAAACTCTTGAAGAAGTAGAATCCACTGAATCAGCCGAGGCTTGGCTTCTTTCTTTGCCAATAGATAGTGAAGAGCTACATGGTCGGTATAAACATTCACTTTAGTTCCAATCAAGTATGACCGAAACTTTTCCAAGGCAAAAATGACTGCCAAGAGCTCTTTTTCAGTGGTGGAATAATTAAGTTGAGCATCATTAAGAGTGCCAGAAGCATAATATATAACACGAGGAAGCTTTTCAACTCGATGCCCAAGAACAGCACCCGCGACATAGTCACTTGCATCACACATGAGTTCAAAATGTAACTCCCAATTTGGTGGTTGAGTTATAGGATTTGTAGTCACAGACTCTTTTAATAAGTTAAAAAACCACTAAACACTTTTCATTAAACTCAAACTTTACATCTTTTTAAAGAAGGTTGCATATTGGTGTGGAAATTTTAGAGAAATCCTTGATAAATCTCCTATAGAACCCGACGTGCCCAAGGAATGATCTCACTTCTTTCACACTAGTCGGAGAATGAATTCAATCAATCTTTGCCTTATCAACCTCTATTCCCTTGACTGAAATCAAATGACCCAAAACTATACCTTGGTTTACCATAAAATGGCATTTTTCCTAATTAAGCATAAGGTTAGTTTCAATACACCGCTGGAGTATCAAAGTGAGATTATGAAGGCATTGATCAAATGAGTCACCATAAACACTAAAATCATCCATAAAAACCTCAATGATGTTCTCTATATATCCTGAAAAAATGCTCATCATACAACGCTGAAAAGTGGCAGGGGCATTACATAACCCAAATGTCATAAGTCGGAAAGCGAATGTACCAGAAGGGCATGCGAAGGCTGTCTTATCTTGATCTTTAGGAGCAATAACAATCTAGTTATATCCCGAATAATCGTCAAGCCTTTGATCAATGAAAGGTAATGGAAAGTGATCTTTACGAGTTGCCGCATTCAACTATCAGTAGTCTATACAAACTCGCCACCCGGTTTGCATTCTTTTTGGCACCAACTCATTTTCATCATTCTTTTCCATTGTGATTCCAGAGTGTTTTGGCATTACTTGAAGTGGACTCACCCATCGACTGTCTGAAATTGGGTAAATAATACCCACACTAAGGAGCTTCAGTATCTCCTTTTTCACAACCTCCATCATAGGATGATTTAATCTCCGTTGTGCCTCACGTGTTGGTTTAGATCCTTCTTCTAGTAAAATTCGGTGCATGCACATAGAAGGGCTAATCCCCTTAATATTAGCAATAGACTAACCTATGATTGTTTTATATTCTTGAAGTACTCTTATTAATTTTTCTTCTTGAACTTCGTTAAGATTTCTTGCAATTATAACTGGAAGTGTCTTATTCTTCCCCAAGTAAACATATATGAGATGCTCCGGAAGTGGCTTCAATTCAAGTGTAGGAGCTTGAACAATTGATGGCTGCAATTTCTCATTAGAGATCGGTAAATCCAGAAATGCAACCTTCTTAAAAGACTTGTCAAAACAATTATTGAGTGTGGTTATGACATCCATGATCTCATCAGAAAAATCTTCATCAGTCAACACAAGATGCTCTCTCAATGCAACCTCCAAACAATCTTCATTATGCAAATCTAAGACTCGTTGAGAAAGATTATCCAACACATAAAGAGAGTAAACAACACGTACATCACTTGGATACCTCATAGCCTCAAAAATATTTAATCGAATTGTCTCCCCATCAAATTCCATGGTCAATGTACCGTCATGCACATCAATCTTGGTTCTTGAAGTTTTCATGAATGGTCTTCCCAACAAAATTGGAGTGGAGCATGGAATAGATTCATCTTTCATATCAAGAACATAAAAGTCTACTGGAAACACCAATTCATTCACTTGAACTAAAACATCTTCTATTACACCCTTGGGATAAGCATTTGACCTATCAACAAGTTGAATAATCACCCCTGTTTCTTCAAGTGGACCGAGATTCAATGAAGCATAAATGGAGAATGGCATGGCATTTATTGAGGTCCCAAATCCAATATAAAACGCTCAATTCTTTTATTACCAATAGTGCAAGGGATAGTAAAAGTACCAAGATCCTTACACTTTGGTGGAAGCTTCTTTTGAAGAACTGCAGAAATATTCTCCCCCACACTAATTTTTTCATTACCCCTCAACTTACGCTTATTAGTGCATAACTCTTTCAAAAACTTGGCATAGCGCGGCACTTGTTTAATAGTGTCAAGAAGAGGAATATTCACTTCTATCTTGCGGAATGTATCAAGAATTTCCTTGTCAACCTCTTCCCTTTTAGTCTTCTTTAGTCTGCTTGGGAAAGGAGGTGGGGTGACAAAAGTAGGCTTAGGGTTTGGCTGTGTAGGGTTGGTTGGCTTTGGAGGCACATCTTCATCAACAGAGCAATCAACGTGTGACTTGGATGACAATTTACTAGGCATTGGAGGACTAGGAGGATCATATTGCTTCCCGCTTCGCAAAGTTACTACACTAGCATTCTCCTTGGGATGAAGGCAATTTATTAGACAAATGAGCTTCCAACCTGTTATATGATGCTGCTAATTGTCCCACCTGATTCTCCAAAATTTTGATAGAAGCTTGGGTAGTTTGCTGAAACTGAAGAGTATTTGTAGCAATTGCATTGATTAAATCCTCAGTAGAGGGTTTGGCACTTGGTCGTGGAGCAATTTGCGATGCTTGTGATGGTCTAGGTACAAAATTCTGTTGAGACCATTGTCGCAATGTGAAACCAGGTGGTCTTGCAGGTGTAGAATGTGGAACAACTTGTTGTTGATTCCCATAACGAAGATTTGGATGATCATGCCAGCCAGGATTATAAGTTTGTGAAAAGGGTTCATAGTACATCTGGCGTAATTGACCCGGGAAATCTCCTACAACATTAACACCCTCAGCCTCTCCCTCAAATAAAGTAGAGCAAGTATCAGTAGCATGCCCCACAACCTGACAGGTTCCACATGCCCGCACCTATCGGCCTAAAGCAAGTTGCTGTACCACTGCAGTTAATTGGGCCAATTGTTGACCAAGCTGATTAGCATTAGAGGTGCTCACTTCATTAGCTGATTTGGGTGGTGGAGTAGGATCTTGGCGAATGCCAAACTGTTGTGAGTTAGCAGCCATATTAGAAATCAAGCTTCTGGTTGCAGCAGGAGTCTTATCAACTAGTGTACCCCCACTGGCTGCATCAATCATACTCATATCCAATGATTGTAATCCTTCATAAAAGTACTGGATGAAGAGTTGTTCACTTATCTGATGATGAGGAAAACTAGCACACAATCGCTTAAATCTCTCCCAATATTCATACAAAGACTCCCCTGTATATTGTCTTATAACTCAGATCTCTTTCCTTATGCTTCCAACTTTAGATGTTGGAAAATATTGTTCCAAGAACATAGTCTTCATACCATTCTAGGTTTCAACAGTACCAGGTGGAAGATAGTACAACCATTCTTTAGCTGCATCCTTCAGGGAGAAAGGAAAAGCTCGCAACTTAATTTGTTCTTCAGTCACTGCAACAGGTTTCATACTAGAACAGACAATATGAAACTCTTTCAAATGTTCATTCGGGTCCTCACCGGGCAGCCAATGGAAATAAGGAAATAAGTGGATGAGGCCTGACTTCAACTCAAAGTTAACATCCAAAGGTGGATATTGGATGCAAAGCGGTTGTTGGTCAAGATCTAGCGCTGCAAACTCTTTCAACGTCCTTTGCTGGGCCATTGTTCTATAAGATCGAACTGAATCGTCTGAATCAGATTCGTTGTCAGATGGTAATGGCTCTTTAACAAACTCTGCACGTTCATAATGACGCTGAAAGAGTTGATTATCAGTGATAGTTCTGGAAGAGTGTGACACGAACGATGCCTCAAGAAAATCTTTACTCTTTTGTAGTCGATCTTGTGTATCACCCTCACCAGACATATACACCTAACAATTCCACAGTAAAAACTAATAAGCTGCAAACAAATAACTTTGAATAATAAAGAGAATAACAATAGTCCCCGGCATCGGCGACAAAAATTTGATGCGTGTCGTATACCACAATAAATTTAACAATTATTTTTCTTTCAATACTTACAATTATTTTAGTATAATAGCAAGCACGGGTCAAACACATGAGGAGTATCGTTCACTTTATTATTGAATAATTAGCACTAAGACTTAAAAGGGGATTTAGATTTTTTACTCAAAATTAAATAACATAAACTAGAAAGCAAATAAAGATTGATATTACAATATTAAGAAACAGTTAAAGGTTAATCTCCACCCTCAACAATCATTCCCAATCACTAATAATAAATATTATTTCAATTTCTCAATTAAACTATTAACCTCGTAGATAACGCTGAAGAAAACAATTACCTTAGTCTCCCTATTACAAGTAATCAAGGCGAAGCGCTCAATAATTAACTCTTTTAGCTAAGCAATAAATCTATGAAGCATACAATCTATTTAACTTAGATAAAGCATTAAGTCCTATGGAGACAAGTTAATCTAGGCAATAAATTAATGAAGCATATAATTCATTTAACCTAGGTTCTATTTTTCATCACAATCAACAATTCTTTTGACATCACTATCAATTGCAATTTATCACTTACACTTAGAATCCTAAACTATTAGGTGAGTAGTAATTCTAAGATGACAATTGAATAATGTAAAACCTTAATTAGTTGGCCACCTAACAAGAAATCACAAAATTCATAACTTTCAATAGGAAAAATAGAAACAATTTAATATTGAGAGAAATTAAAGAACAATATTCATTATTAACAATCAAGAATTCATGTCTTGGGTTTTGAATTAAACCTTAACCTAAAAAGAACCTACTCCATAATAGTAATCATAATCACAAACATAATTAAAATTAAAATTAAATCGATTAAGGGAAGAAAAGAAACTAGATTGATGAACAATAGTGTTATAGTCTTCTCTCCAACCCTTTCTGAGTTTTTTTCTCTCAAAAACCATAATAAAAACTTCATCTCAAATTAACCCTAATAACCTTTTATAGTATCCTTTAAATTATATTTAAAATTTAATTAAAATTCTGAAAAGAGCACCGCAAGCCGCGGCTTGATAAATGCGTGTCACGACCTAAAATAAAAATATGCATAAAATCTGTCACACAGGCTTGAAAAAACTTGGCAGCGGCCCAATAGGCAGCGGCCTGAATTTTATGGACCACAGCCTATATTTAATTTCTTCAATTCTCGACCTTAGATAGCTTGTACGCTGCTGCCACTTCAATATTTCAATTCTGAAGGCCTGGAATGCTCCTAAAACTTCATTTTAACCACATCTTAGTGAGTCTTTTTTCAACCTATGATTTGTAAACTACACTTGCCATCAAAAAGTCAGATTTGTCATCATAAAATGTAATGTAGAAAATATGTGGTAGAGTCACAAAACTAAGTTAAAACTACTAAAAATGCTATCATAACACCATTCAAGCATGAAAAAAGTTATCAAATATTAATATAAAAATGGCCTTATCACTCACGTTATCATATAATGATACACATACATATCACATAAACACATATTTCAAAATTAAATCACATAATTTTCCATCATGCCCCTTTTATCAAGGCCCTAAACCTTATTAAGTAATTTTGGATGTTACAACTATCCCTTCCTTACAGAAAGTTTGTCCTCAAAATTTTACCTGAACAACTCAAGACACTGATTCTGCATATCTAACTCTAGCTCCCAGGTTTCTTCCTCGATGTTTCCGTTCCTCCATAATACCTTAAACAAAGGTATAGTCTTATTCCTTAGGACCTTGTCCTTCTTGTCTAAAATCTGAATGGGCTGCTCATCATAAGATAAATTTGTCTCCAGTTCCAAACCCTCGTAACTCAATACATGAGTCTCATCTGATACATACATCCTCAACATGGAAATATGATATTCATTGTGCACAATAGACAGTGTCGGGGGTAAGGCCAACCTATAGGCCGCCTGACTGATCCTCTCTAGGATCTTAAATGGTCCAACAAACTAGGGCTCAACTTGCCCTTCTTCCTAAACCTCTTCGCCCCTCTCAGTGGTGAAACCCTAAGAAAGACCTAGTCTCCCACTTGGAACTACACGTTCCTCCACTTTGGGTATGAATAACTCTTATGTCTACTCTGAGCCACGAGCATCTGAGCTGTAATATTTTCAATAGCCTCAGTGGTCCTTTGAACTGCCTCAGGACTCAAATTTTTTCTCTCACCCATCTCATCGTAGTGAATGGATGTTCTATACTTCCTACCATACAACATCTCATAAGGTGCTACTCCAATAGTCAACTGGTAGTTGTAATTATATGAAAACTCTATCAGAGGCAAATATTTACTCCAGGACCCTTCAAAGTCCAATACACATGCTCTCAACATGTCATCCAATATCTAGATAGTTTCTCAGACTGAGCATCAGTCTGAGGATGATAAGTTGTACTGAACTTCAGTTGTGTACCCATTTCCTTTTGTAAACTTCCACAAAACTTGGAAGTAAAGATAAGGTCCTTATCCGACACGATTGACCTTGGAGTCCCATGAAGGCGTACTATCTCCCTCACATAGAGATTTGCATACTAGTCAGTCATGTAATTCGTCCTCACTGGTAGAAAGTGAGCCGACTTCGTATATCGAGCCACTATGAACCAGACTGAATCGTGTTGGCCCACTGTCCTGGGCAACCACACCACGAAATCCATCGTGATGTCCCCCTACTTACACTCTGGGATATCCAGAGGGTGTAATAGCCCTGCTGGTCTCTGTTGCTTTGCCTTGACCTGTTGTCAGGTCGGGCACTTTGTCATGTACTCAGTCACGTCCTTCTTCATCCCAAGCCACCAATATAAGGCTTTAAGATTCTGGTACATTTTCGTGGTGCCTAGATGTAGAGATAGAATGGGATTCATCCAAAATCTCCTGTCTGATCCCAGTGTCCATCAAAACACAAATCTGATCCTTGTATCTCAATAAACCCATGTCTGACACGGTATAGTCCTTAGCCACTCCAACAAGGACGTCCCCTCTAATATTTCCCAACTGTTGGGCCACTCAACTGTTTCTCCTTGATCATCTCTAAAAGAGTAGACTACAAGATGATGTTGGCTAACTGGCCCACCACTAACTCAATACTTGCTATAGTCATATCCACTGTGAATTCCCTAGATATCCATATCACACTTTACAACTTTCCCGAACCCTTCTGACTTAAAGCATTTGCCACCACGTTGGCTTTCCCTGGGCGATTGAGGATCTCACAATCATAATCCTTCACCAACTCTAACAAACGTCTCTGCCTCATGTTCAAGTCCTTCTGGGTGAAGAAGTATTTCTACTCTTGAGATATGTGTATATCTCACACTTCTCACCATACAAGTAGTGTCACCACCTTCAATGCAAAAGCCACTGCTGCAAGTTCTAGATCATGTGTGGGGTACCTCTGCTCATACTTCTTCGGCTGATGTGATGCTTAGGCAATTACCTTTCCTGTCTGCATATGGACACAACCTAGGCCATGTCTCAAGGTGTCACAATAAACCACAAACTTGTCCTGATCTTTAGGAAGACTCAGAATTGGAGCGGTGATCAGAATCTTCTTCAGTCTCTGAAAGCTGTCCTCACACCTGTCTCACCATATGAACCTCTGATTCTTGCGTGTCAACTCTGTCAGTGGTGACACAACCTTGGAAAACCCCTCCACAAAGCGTCTGTAATAAACGACCAATCTGAAGAAACATCTGATCTCTGAATCATTTTTTGACGTTGGCCAATCTCTGACCGCCTCAATCTTCGATGGATCCACCATAATTCCTTCCTTACTGACTATGTGACCTAAGAAGGTCAACTGTTGTAACCAGAACTCACATTTCTTGAATTTTGCATACAACATGTGCTCTCTCAGCCTCTGTATTACTAATCTGAGATGTTGTTCGTGCTCTGTCTAACTGAGAGTATACCAGTATATCATCGATAAGGACGATCACAAATTGATCCAAGTAATCTTTGAACACCCTGTTCATCAGATCCATAAATGTTGTTGGGGCATTAGTTAGTCCACATGACATCACCAAAAACTCATAATGCCCACACCTAGTGCGAAAAGTTGTATTCGGTATATCTTCTTCTCTGATCCCCAGCTGGTGATAATCAAATCAAAGATCTATCTTGGAGAATATCGTCCAACCCTGTAACTGATCAAATAGATCACCAATCCTTGGCAGAGGACACTTGTTCTTGATATTTAAGTTATTCAGTTCTCTATAATTGATACACATCCTCAGATAACCATCTTTCTTCCTCACGAAGAGAACTGGTGTGCCCCATAGCGAGAAACTAGGCCTAATAAAACCCAAGTCTAGTAATTCCTTTAACTGAACCTTTAGTTCCTTCAGATCTACTGGAGCCATTCGATAAGACACTCTAGACCATAGTTCTATCCCTGTTGCCAAATCAATCACAAACTCTATCTCCCTAAGTGGAGGTAATCCTGGCAGATCCTTTGGAAACACTTTTAGAAACTAAAACACCAACCTGGTCTGTCCTGGTCCCACTAGCATGACCTGAGTGGTATCCACCACACTATATAAGAATCCTATGCATCCCACGACAATAGGTCTCTAGCTCTAAGCACAGATATGATAGGTATACGGGGTTCATCCACAGTGCCAACAGAAACAAAGGGATCCTCACCCTCAGGCTCAAAGATTACCATCTTATTCTTGCAATCTATCATTGCCCCATACTTGGCTAGCCATTCCATACACAAGATCATATCAAAGTCAGTCATGACTAGCTCAATCAAATTAACTGACACTCTCTACCATCCACTGTCACTGGTAATTATCTAACCCATCTCTTAAGAAGTTACCAATTTTCGCGGTAGGGGATAGGGTTCCAAATTTCTCATCACAACATAATTACACAATCTACATACCAAGTCTATGCCTCTACTAGATGCAACGAAACAAATAAAAACATGGCACTAGAACCAATTAACAAAACAAAAGAATCATAACTAGGAGGCTAACCTGTCACGACTGGGGAACCCTAGAAGGAACGGTTCCTAGTGCGCAGCGAAAATTGCGGTAATTGTATACAACAATTTTTTTTTTATATAAACAATCTTTATATGAGGATCCTTTACTTTGGAATATGTTAATAAATATATAATATGAATATGAAAAATATTACGAAACTATTAACCTCTCGTAGCCCATCAAGAATCCTTGAATCTTTTCGTATGTATTTCGATCTTCCTATCCTTCATTGAGTACTCACACCTAGATCTTCCTAGACGTTCTCTACACCTTGAGATGTGGATGGGCACATAGAGGACAAGGTTCAATTTTGTGAATCGAAATTATTCTCAACACATGAGACTTTTGATTATAGGCTAGTGAGAATAAGTTATTTTTTTTCTTTTTGTGAAAATGATGAGAGTTTTTTCTTCTCTGTATAAAATTTCAAAATTCAAAATTTGAATTTTCATCATCATCTTATTATTAAATAAATGAATATAATAATCAAAACAAATTTTGACTATCCATATTTATTTATTCACACTTAAATAAATAATTGATTAAAATCAATTTATTTTATGTCTACACAATTTTGAAACTGCACAAATGCAATAATAAATTGTGCAACTTCAATTATCACATAATTGCACATTTATCTCGAAGAATAAATATTCTCTCAAATAGCCCATTCACAGTTTAATCCTTGTATCAACTCTTACCTTGATTAGTGTTGATAGAGTCGTTTGGGAACCTATGGACCAACAATTCCAAGCTCCAATAAATAGAAGGTTATTAACCAAATCTCTTTGATTCAATAATCATATTTATTAATCTCATGATTATTCCACTATACATATGAGACTGAACTCTTGAGAATTAAAGACATATATTTACTGAGTACTTTATTGTAACCACAAAGTGTCCATTGATATAATCATTACATACAAATTAATCCTTCATTGATGATTCATAATTAAATGGGAATAAAATTACTATTTTACCATTTTAAGTATATCTTGATTCCTAGTGTACCATTGACTTTACTAGTGAAGGTTAATTCATAATCTGATTATGAATTTGACGTCAATAATCTTTTCAGTTCCAAAAGCATTATACGAACATCTGTTGATGTGTTTTATAATACTACGAAACGATATATAAACAAGTATGATTAAAACACAACTGGTCTAGTTCTACATACTCTCAACATGCAAAGTACCTCCACTAAATTTTCCTACTACACTAGTAACCGGGATCTAGGTTGTAATGCCCCAACTATTTCTAAGACCTTGGACCATTAAAACTACTAGACATAGCCACTATTTTTAAGAAAACATACACAAGGAAAATTCATAACTTTATTAAAAACACCAAAGTAAATATTGAAATACATAAATGAGCGGTACGGGATCCCATTGTTTAAAATAAAACACAACTTTAAATTAAATGAAGTTGTTTACAAAGCTAAATGCGGAAAATACATAAAAACATAAAACAAAAATAAATGTCATCCTCGATCGACTCGAAGCCCATTCCTTCCATTCATCCTCAATACACAAGTCAAGCCACCAAGAATCCTTCCGCCTCCGTATCTAGCTTCCTGCATCACACTAAAAAAAATAAAGGAGTGAGACTAATGTCCAACAAGGAAAATCTACTAACAATATATAACATAAATCATATACATAAGACTATATCATAAACATATACTATAAAACATATATCATATAAGACTACAACGGCCACCATACTTCTTGGGGCTTGTTAAGTAAGCAAGTCATATGCCCATATAGATTTGTGGGGCTTGCTAGCTAGACAATTCATGTGCCCAAGGACTATAAACATACTATACATAGCGTAAACGTAACATAACATAACATAAGATAACATATCATAAGCATAACATGTCATATAAACATAAAAAAAGCAATCTTATTTTCCTTACCAAAACCGGGATATTTGAGAACAAGAGTGGGATTAGAACACTCCTAAAACCAAAAGTAAGAATGGTGAGTTTGTAAGGAAAAGAGATGAAAAGGAAACTAAATCATCAAAGAGGAAACTTACCGAGAAGATCCTTAGATCAAAGAACTTAAACACCTAACCATAAAACCATAAATAGAAGTTAGGATCTGAAAGAAACTTAAGGAAAACTAAGGAATCATAAAGAATGGAACTTATGAATAATATTACTTTGATTGAACTAGAACTAATCTACACTTCAATATCAAAAACACACATTTATCTCACTACCCAAGTGTTTATAAAGCTTAAGATGATAAAGATTTTTATCCCCAAAACCCAAGTGTATCACTCTATAGAAATTCTAGCAGCTTGAAGGCTCTGAACACAGCTTGAAGAATGAGAGAAATTGCTAGGTACTAGGTCCTATTTATAGAGTTCAAGGGATGAAAATATCTCCTTTTTGGATTGAATAAAATAATGAATATTAAATGAAAAATACTTGAATATTCAGCCAACAGATGCTTAAGACTCGATCAAAAACGTTCAGAGGCAAGTCAAGAGGTTAAGGGATGAATCAAGCTCGGATTTATCACAGTTCGAAAAACTGCACCTAGGGCCGATATATCGCCCACCTTAGGGGATATATCGCCTGACCCTATATCCCGAGTGTTCGTGATTTCGTTCGTGCGAAGTCAACGTGTTTTCCATATCTCCCGTCCTGCGATATATCGCCTTTAAGGCTGCGATATATCAGCATACGTAGATAATTTAAACGCATTTCTGTAGGAATTTAGGATAATTAGAGTTGATTAAATAGGTTTGACTAAGTAAAATGTGATTCCAGCAAGTTCTGGAAGGGTCTAGAACTTCTAGAAACTTCTAATATTGAAATATCCATTTAAAAATGCTTAAATCCTCAAATAAACAAGATTGTGACAAGTGTCATGTTCTTAATGGTTCTGGAAGATTCTAGAGTTTCTAGAACTTTCTTATAATTAAATCCTTAAATAAATAAAATTATGACAAGTGTCATGCTCTTAATGGTTCTATCTAAACCTTAGGTTATAATTAAAATATTTCTATGAACAAAAATATTAATCAAACCTTATGTTATAATTAATATTTCTAAACTATAGATTAAACTTATAAAATCCATAACTATTGCTACGAGTGTCCTACTAAGTCCCGGTTTGAACCAAGATCAACGAAATCTAAAATACTACAAACTACTACTAACTATCTAGCTAGCTAAGTAAAGATTTTGGGACTCTACAATTCTCCCCTACTACAAATAATTTTGTCCCTGAAATTTACTTACCAAACAATTCCGGATACCACGCTAGCATGTATTCCTCCAACTCCCACGTTGCCTCCCGTTTAGAACTATTACTCCATAGGTCTTTGACTATCGGAATACTCTTAGACCGTAATTCCTTCATCCCTCCATCTAGGATGCTAACCGGCCGTTCCTCGTAACTCAAGTCTTTTGGAAGTGCTATTGTATCATACTTGAGGTCGTGAGATGGATACGACACATATCTACGTAGCATTGAGATGTGGAGCACATTGTGGCTATCTGCTAGGGCTGGCGGTAGGGCTAATCTATATGCAACTACTCCCACTTTGTCGAATATCTCAAAAGGACCTATAAACCTGGGACTAAGCTTGCCTTTCTTTCCGAACCACTTCACACCTTTCATAGGAGATATCTTTAATAAGACTTGATCTCCGACTTTGAATTCCACATCACGCTGCTTGGCATCCACATAACTTTTTTGACGACTTTGAGCAGCGACCATACTCTTTCAAATCAGTGCTACTGCATCCTGAGCTTCTCTAACAACTTCGGGTCCAAGTAGTTCCTTTCTCCTATCTCATCCCAATGTAACGGTGATTGAACCCTTCTTCCATAAAGTAGCTTGTAGGGTGCCATCCTGATTGTTGACTGGTAGCTATTGTTGTAGGAAAATTCTATTAGTGACAAATACTTACTCCATGATCCTCCAAAATCAAGTACACAAGTGTGCAACATATCTTCTAAAATATGTATGGTACGCTCGGACTGACTGTCTGTCTGAGGATGAAATGCCGGACTAAGACTTAACTTTGTACCCATGACTTGCTACAAGCTTCCCCAAAATCTCGATGTAAACGTCGATTATAATGACCCAAAATTACTAATAAGGCTTAAGGGCCTTGATTAGTGTGCCGGGAGGGAAAAATTGGAAGTTATGTGAATTAATGGTGAGAATGCATGTTTATGAGTATTAGATAAGCATGCGGCCCCTATTTAGCTTGTAAGTGCATAATTGTAATTTTGGCCCGTTAGGGCATAAATGTGATAAATTGTTGAGATCGCATTATTATGTGGATATATATATATATTTGCAGCATTCAACACGAGGCGATCCTAGGGATCAAGTAGTGGGAAAGTCACAACGGGACCCAATACCTGACTCAGGGCGAGTCAATGGGTGTTTTGGGTAATGGACGTTTATTTGGGCTATTGAATTATGAAAATAAATAATTGGAGATATATTTGAGGTTAGGAAGCCTAGGTGGGAATACCGGGGAACCTTACCATTTTGCCCTCGGGGACATTTTTGGCACCCCAAGCTTTGAGATTAACTTAAGTGAAGTAAATAAGGTAAAGAAAAACAAAGGAAGGCAACAGAAACACCCAGAACCGACCCTCCTCTCTCTACTCTTACTCTTTCAAGGGAAAATATAGAAAAGCTAAGGGAACTTGGCTGGAACTCAGTGAATTGAGTAGAGGTTTTGGAAGATTAACTCAGTAGAAGCTAAGGAATCAAACTAGGAACTGAGGTAAGCATTGAATTATACTTTTGATCATTTGATTATGTAGCTTTGGGGCTGAATTCTAAGAGTTCTTGGGTTCTGCAATTAAAGGTTCAATTAAGGCAGAAAGCTTGGGAGTTAGCTCAGTAATTATTTGGAGGATTGAGTCTTCACTGAAGGTAAGCTTCAATTAATGATATAGTGTTTGAATTCTAGGTTTTTTGGACTGGTTTTTGTGTTCTTGAGCTTGTGGGTTTCAAAGATTGAAATGTTGTTTTGATGAGTTTCTAGACTAGGTTTCTGTTGGGTTATGTTGTTGAAATCATGTTAGAATGTTGGGATAATTGGATTATGTTGTTGGGATGGTTATGGGTGGTTTTGAGTGAGGTTTGATTGTCAGATATGGTGGTTTTTCTGGGTTCGAAGGGGTCGGGTCGCGGCATAGTTCTTGGTGCGCCGCTGCCCTCTGAGGCAGTTGGATGCTGGAGAAGGAGGGCGGCCGCGACATGGGGAAGGCTAAGCCGCGGCTCGTGTCTATTTTTGGGCGAGGTTGAGCCTCTGTTTGGGGCCATGCTGCGACATGGGGAGGCTTGAGCCGCGACCCTTAGGGATATTTGTGTTTTTGGGTTTTTAAGCATGGGAACCTAACCTAGGGTGCTCGGGATCGACCCCACTACCGTGTTTGGTGGAATTCGATGTCTCGGAGGCTAGAACTCTATCCAGAAACCCTAATACAATTATTGATGGAATCCTTTATCATGGTTGTGACTAGGTTTACGCTTGGGATCGAGCATGATCGTGCTCGAGGGTCGTCTTTCTTCATCAAAGCACTAGGAATTAAAGGTAATAAAACTGCACCTGTATATGTGGATAGGATGGGACTAAGTGTTCCCTATATTTGTATGCACTATTATATGATTGTGTTAAACCATGTGAATATGTTGGGACTAAGAGTTCCCTATAATTGTATGAATGTCATGAGGTGGTATTATGCCACGGGGACATGTGATAAACGGCCTAAGAGTGGCAAGATCAATATTTGCGCACATGACGTGGCTCAGCCACTGGTAGCTGAGGACAGCTTAATAATCATTGAGCTCGGCTTAAGCGGGCCAGAGTCAGTGGGGTAAACACTGGGCTTGGCCTAAGCGAGCCAAAGACAGTGGGTTAAATAGAGGGTGCGGCCTACGAGCGTTAACCCTAGATGTTGCTTGACATGTATTCTATTGCCAATTATTGTGTATGATGTGCTGAATATCTGGAACTAGATCATTGGTTATTGACTGATGTCCTGGATTGAATGAATGATATGGCTTGCTGGATAATCGATTAATTTCTTGTAAATTATTTGGTTATGCTTTGTGAACTACTTAGTTGTTGATATTGATTGTACTATGATATTATGTTTTCTTGCTGGGCCTTGGCTCACGGGTGCTGTGTGGTGCAGGTAAAGGCAAGGGTAAGATGGGTTGACCATGAGTTGGATATCTTTGGGGGCAAGGTGTACATTGTCAGCTGCTCGGGAGCCACGGTCGGGGGTTTGTACAGGGACGGAAACCCAAAACATGTATTTTACCATTAGAGTGGCTTAACTATTTATATGAGTTGGAAATTCTGTAATTACGTTATTTAAACCCTGATTTGGGATCCCATGTACCAAACATTTATTTTAATGAGAATTATTCGTTTATAACCAAAATATTTTAAACCTAACCTGTTTGTATCGTTAGATTCACATTTTTATTTAAATGACTAGATTAGCAAGTCTCGCACTATTTCAAACACATAGTGTAACGGTCTTGGTTATCCAGGGCGTTACACCGATCCTCTATCAGATACTATTGTCTTAGGAATTCCATGCAGTGTAACTATTTCTTGAACATAAATGTATGCATATTGATCTACTGTATATGAAGTCTTGATAGGCAGGAAATGAGCTGACTTGGTTAATCTATCTATTACTACCCAAGCCGAGTCGTGTTGCTTACTCGTTCGTGGCAAACCTGTCACGAAATCCATGGATATATCATCCCATTTCCATTCTAGAATGCTAAGTGGTTGTAATAAGCACGGAGGCCACTGGTGTTCTGCTTTCACTTGCTGGCATACTAAACATTTAAACACATATTCTGCTATATCTTTCTTCATTCCTGGCCACCAATACATTTCCTTAATGTCGTGAGTCATCGTGGTCGACCCTGGGTGAACTGAGTATGGGGTATTGTGTGCTTCTTCTAAAATCTTTATCTTAATCCCTTGATCATTTCGCACACATACCCAATCCTTATATCTTAATAACCCCGGTCCTGATATTGAGAAATCTGTGGCCTTGCCTTCTTTAACTGCATCCATATGTAATACTAATGTGTCATCATGGCCTTGCCCAATCCAAATTTCTTCTAACAAACTTGAATGAATTGACAAGTTAGCTAGCTTACCGATGACTACTTCTATTACGACACTAATCAGCTCCTGCTGAAGCGGCTTTTCTAACCCAGCTAATACCGCTAGACTTCCATAGCTCTTCCTACTTAACGCATCCGCAACTATGTTTCCCTTTCCCGGGTGGTATAGGATTTCCCAGTCATAATCCTTTACTAATTCTAACCACCTAAATTGTCTCATATTGAGCTCCTTTTGCGTGAAGAAACACTTTAAGCTTTTGTGGTCTGTATAAATCTCACACCGTTCTCCATAAAGATAATGGCGTCAGATTTTCAACGCAAAGACCACCGCTGCCAACCCCATATCATGTGTTGGATAGTGTTGCTCATACTCCATCAGCTACCTTAAGGCGTAGGCTATCACCTTGTCATTCTGCATCAGCACACAACCCCACACTTTCTTCGACGCATCGCAATAGACTACAAACTTATCATTGGGTGTCGGTACACAAAGTATTGGTGCTGAGCACAACTTATCTTTTAGCAACCGGAAGCTCTCTTCACACTTATCAGTCTAGTTGAACCTCTGTTGTTTCCGGGCTAAACTGGTAAGTGGAGTGGCTATCTTAGAAAAACCCTCTACAAACCTCTGAAAATAGTCTGCTAGTTCCAGAAAACTTCTTACCTTGGACGCGTTCTTTGGTCTTGGTCAATCCTTCACAGCCTCTACTATAGTTGGGTCTACTGTTACTCCTTCCTTGGATACTATGTGCCTGAGAAATGCTACTTGTGAAAGCCAAAATTCGCACTTCTTGAATTTGACGTAAATATGATACTCTTTCAGTCGCAACAAGGTCATCCTTAAATGTTCCTCGTGCTCAGCTTGTCCTTTCAGTACACCAAAATATCGTCGATGAACACTATGACAAATTTATCCATGTAATCCTTAAAGACCCTATTCATTAAATCCATGAATGTAGCTGGAGCGTTTGTAAGACCAAAAGACATAACTAGAAACTCGTAATGTCCATAATGAGTTCTAAAAGTTGTCTTAGGAATATCCTCTTTCCGTACCTTGAGCTGATGATACCCAGACCGGAGATCGATCTTTGAAAACACGGTTGCTCCTCGAAGTAGATCAAACAAGTCTTCAATCTAGGGTAGTGGGAACTTATTCTTAATCGTCACTTTATTCATCTCGCGGTAGTCTATGCACATCCGCATACTTCCTTCATTCTTCTTCACAAATAGAACCGGTGCTCCCCATGGCGAATGGTTCGATCTAATGAATCCTAAGTCTAAGAGTTCTTCTAACTTCATCTTTAACTCCTTGAGTTCGGTAGGTGCCATCTGGTAGGGTGCCTTGGAGATAGGCTCGGTGCCCGGTACTAGTTTGATTGTGAAGTCAATTTCCCGAGTCGGCGGCAATCCTGGTAAGTCGTCAGGAAATACTTCTGGAAATTCCTTTACAATGCGAACGTCTCCAACCTTTAGTGGTGTTTCCTTTACCACATTTGTGATGCTGTCTAAAAATGTGTGACATACTTTTTCTATCATCCTCTGAGCTTTTAGAGATGAAATAAGCGGTGGGCGTAGCCCTAAAACCTTTCCCATAAAGCCTAGTCTCTGACCGTCAGCAGTCTCGAACATTACTTGCTTATGTCTGCAGTCGATGGTTACGCCATGCCTTGCTAGCCAGTCCATTCCTAGTATCACATTGAAGTCTTTGATCTCCATTTCTATCAGGTCTCCTTCTAGTTCTACATCCTCAATTTCGATCGGTACGCCTCATACTATCCGTGATGATAGGACTATTTCACCCGAAGGCAATTCTGTTACAAACCTAGCTCTAAATCTTTCACAAGGTTTGTCCAATTCTTCTATCATTCCTAATGAGATATACGAGTGAGTGGCTCCTGAATAAAATAATACATAACATACATTATTGAGGATAGGAATCTGACCTGTGACCACTTTATTGCTAGCGTCAGCTTCTGCTTGGGTTAAGGCATAGACCCTGGCAGGAACCATCTTGTTGTCCCTTTTCTCCTCTGCCTTGAGCTGGGGACATTCTCTCTTCCGGTGTCCTTCCCAACCACAATTGTAGCATCCCTTGGTATTTGCATGGCAATCACCAGGATGTTTCTTTTGGCACTTAGCACATTGTGAGTATTCTAGTTCTACATCCTCAATTTTGATCGATACGCCTCGTACTATCTGTGATAATAGGACTATTTCACCCGAAGGCAATTCTGTTACAAACCTAGCTCTAAATCTTTCACAAGGTTTGTCCAATTCTTCTATTATTCCTAACGAGATATACGAGTGAGTGGCTCCTGAATCAAATAATACATAACATACATTATTGAGGATAGGAATCTGACCTGTGACCACTTTATTGCTAGCGTTAGCTTCTCCTTGGGTTAAGGCATAGACCCTGGCAGGAACCATCTTGTTGTCCCTTTTCTCCTCTGTCTTGAGCTGGGGACATTCTCACTTCCGGTGTCCTTCCTGACCACAATTGTAGCATCCCTTGGTATTTGCATGACACTCACTAGGATATTTCTTTTGGCACTTAGCACATTGCGGGTATTCTACATAACTCAGATTATTACCTCCATTGTTTGTTCATGCCCTTTTATCATTACCAGACTGCTTATTGTCAGATGCCGTCTTTTCTGACCATTATTGTTATTGGACGGATGGCTGTTATGGTTGTTATTCCGATCATTCTGAGGTCGACCTTGCTGTTTAGGCTCAGGCTTACTGGCCTCCTCTTTACTAACATTCGCATGAATCCTTTCTACTTCTATAGCTGTTTCTAGAACATCGGCATAAGTAGTATTTCCTGGGTTTGCTAGCTTAACCCCTCGTAGATTGGCTACATGTGCTGAGTTGGGTACGACGCATAGTTTTCCATTGGCCATCCCCCATAAGGACCTACTTGATGGGGTGCTAGAGCCATTTGCTATGGTTGCGGCTGAGGCGAAGGCTGAGTCTGAGTCTGAGCCTGTAGTCGCTGTTGCCGCAGTAATTCCTCAACTTGCTGTCGTAGCCTGGTAATTTCTACAGTGTTGTCAATCGACGGCGGAGGCGCACTTTGGTTAGAAGCAGTAGTGGTAGCACACACTCCCCTTCTGCGAACTGGAGGGGCTTCATTGCTTTCAGGAGCGGCGTTGGAGGCATTGGCATTGGTGTGAGCAGACCTTCTGAGCGACATCTTCAGTAGAGTTCTAACAGTTGAGAAAAACATGTTAGAACTTACCCTAATTGGCTCTAAGGCAAAAACTTAATCTAAGCAAGCATAACTCAGACCTATTATTTACGATTTCTTATGAAAAAAATATAAGCCTTCTTTATAATTATGGTGTGTTTCTATACTTAGAAAAATAAGCCATCTTTATTATTTTGTAAGTGTGTTTCTAATTATCCTATATGACTTAAATCTCAGGCTCGAAACTCGTCGTTGTTCCAAAGTTAACCATATTGAGGGAGGGTTGGGATCAGTAAAATTGTTCCCACTACTATGGCCCCCTAACTCTCAATATAGAACCTGATCCATTGATTTGTATCCACCCTCACCGAACTTGGTCATTATTTATTAAATTTATTATTTAGTATGATTGCAAAAGAAAATCAAACTCATACATCTCATCAAAATAACAATGATATTTATTTGGAAAAATAGTTTTCACTAAGTACAATCATAAAAGCAAAAATAATAAATAAAATAAATAAAGAATCTATTCTAAAAATCGAGATCTTCTACATCTGATCCTTCATCTAACATATCATCATCTATCTCTTCATAATCATCATTTTCGTGAGCCTCATAATTTCCTCTAGGAAGATTTGTAAAAATTCTATTCTTTTGTTCTTTTGTGAATTGGAATTCCATCTTAGAGGTAAACCTAAGTATGAGAAAATAATATCTCATAGCTACTGGTAATTCATCTTCATCATCTATTGCCTCCCATATTTCTTCTAAAGTTGCAATTACAATAGGAAAATCTTTAAAAAGTCTAATCACTAAAACATATTGCTCCGTTGCTCTCATCATGATTTGTTTAGTTGCTTGGAGGTGACCTATCTCGTTGTGGAATAAAAGTAATCTCTGAGTGATTCTTTCTAATACTCCTAGTGTATTCCTTGGCTCTCTAATCATTTTTAAGGCCTTAATTGCTCGGATATCGTTATAGGGTAAGGCTTCATCCATTCTTAACTGAAAACATAAGACTTAAAACGTTAGCTAAATACATCAACATAATAACTAAAACATAAACACTTACATTGGCGGTTAGATTCGGAGCTTGAGCGTGTGTATAAAGGAGAATTTCAGGTAAATGGACCGTTGCTCTGATACCAACTGTAATGACCCAACTATTTCTAAGACCTTGGACCATTAAAACTACTAGACATAGCCACTATTTTTGAGAAAACATACATAAGGAAAATTCATAACTTTATTTAAAAACTCCAAAGTAAATATTGAAATACATAACTGAGCGGTATGGGATCCCATTGTTTAAAATAAAACATAACTTTAAATTAAATGAAGTTGTTTACAAAGCTAAATGTGGAAAATACATAAAAACATAAAACTAAAATAAATGTCATCCTCGATCGACTCGCAGCCCATTCCTTCCATTCATCCTCAATACACTGGTCCAGCCACCAAGAATCCTTCCGCCTCCGTATCTAGTTTCATGCATCACACTAAAAAAAATAAAGGAGTGAGCCTAATGCCCAACAAGGAAAATCTACTAACAATATATAACACAAATCATATACATAAAACTATATCATCAACATATACAATAAAATAAATATCATATAAGACTACAATGGCCATCATATTTCTTGGGGCTTGTTAACTAAGCAAGTCATATGCCCATAAATTATTGGGGCTTGCTAGCTAGACAAGTCATGTGCCCAAGGACAATAAACATACTATACATAGCGTAAACGTAACATAACATAACATAAGATAACATATCATAAGCATAATATAAGCATAACATATCATATAAGCATATAAAAGCTATCCTATTTTCCTTACCAAAACCGAGATGTTTGAGAACAAGAGCGGGATTAGAACAATCCTAAAACCAAAAGTAAGAATGGTGAGTTTCTAAGGAAAAGAGATGAAAATGAAACTAAATCATCAAAGAGGAAACTTACGAGAAGATCCTTAGATCAAAGAACTTAAACACCTAACCACAAAACCATAAACAGAAGTTAGGATCTGAATGAAACTTAAGGAAAACTAAGGAATCATAAAGAATAGAACTTATGAATAATATTACCTTGGATGAACTAGAACCGATCTACACTTCAATATCAAAAACACACTTTTATCTCACTACCCAAGTATTTATAAGGCTTAAGATGATAAAGCTTTTTATCCCCAAAACCCAAGTGTATCACTCTATAGAAATCCTAACAGCTTGACGGCTCTGAACGCAGCTTGAAAAATGAGAGAAATGGCTATGTACTAGGTCCTATTTATAGAGTTCAAGGGTTGAAAATATCTCCTTTTTCGCTTGAATAAAATAATGAATATTAAATGAAAAATACTTGAATATTCGGTCAACTAATGCTGAAGACTCGGTGAAAAACGTTTAGAGGAAAGTCAAGAGTTTAAGGGATGAATCAAGCTCGGATTTATCGGAGTTCAAAAAATTGCACCTAGGGCAGATATATCGCCCACCTTAGGCGATATATCGCCTGACCCTATATCTCGAGTGTTCGTGATTTCGTTCATGCGAAGTCAACGTGTTTTCCGCATCTCGCGTGCTGCGATATATCGCCTCTAAGGTTGCGATATATCGGCATAAGTAGATAATTTAAACACATTTTTGCATGAATTTAGGATAATTAGAGTTGATAAAACATGTTTGACTAAGTAATATGTGATTCCAGCAAGTTCTAGAAGGGTCTAAAACTTTTAATATTGAAATATCCATAAAAATGCTTAAATCCTCAAATAAACAAGATTCTAGAATTTCTTAAAATATCCATTAGAGTTGATTAAACAGGTTCGACTAAGTAATATGTGACAAGTGTTCATGTTCTTAATGGTTGTGGAAGATTCTAGAATTTCTAGAACTTTCTTAAAATGAAATCCTTAAATAAATATAATTATGACAAGTGTCATGCTCTTAATGGTTATATCTAAACCTTAGGTTATAATTAAAATATTTCTATGACCAAAAATATTAATCAAACCTTAAGTTATAATTAATATTTCTAAACTATAGGTTAAATTTATAAAATCCATAACTATTGCTACGAGTGTCGTACTAAGTCCCAGTTTGAACCAAAATCCACGAAATCTAAAACACTACAAACTACTACCAATTATCTAGCTAGCTAAGTAAACTTTCTGGGACTCTGGGTCACATGTATTCATAATACTAGTGGATTGTACTAGCAGTAATTATTCTAAAGATTCCATAACTTTATTTTATTGAGAACTATTTAAGTTCATTATCTCAATCTCGATCCTCTCATACCAATATGAGATTGAGACCACATAGATGAACTTGGGAATTTTATGATATTTACTTAATATTATTAGCAATAATATAGTACATAAGCTACATATATACAATAATTCAATTCATTTATTTATTTCATTAAAACCATTGTCTACTACAATTACTTTTAGGGCACAATTTCAAACAATCTCCCACTTGCCCTAAAGCAATTGAGCAATTTCTCTTAACCCCATGCTGCTTACATGACCCTGAAAAGATTTAATAGATAAAGTCTTTGTGAACGGATCTGCATGATTATCTATAGAGGCAATCTTCAAGATAGTAACATCTCCTCTGTTGACTATCTCTTGGATCAATTGACATTTCCTCTCGATGTGCTTTCCCCTCTTGTGACTTCTGGGTTCCTTTGAATTAGCTATTGCCCCACTATTATTATAGCACAAAACTAGTGGTTGATCCATGCCTAGAACAACTGCCAAATCAATATAGAACTTCTTGAGCCACACGGCCTGTTTAGCTACTTCAAAAGCTACTATGTATTCGTCTTCTATGGTGGAGTCTACAATATTGGATTGTTTAATACTTCTCCCAACTACAGCACCTCCTCCAAGTGTGAAAACTAATCTAGATGTCGACTTTCAACTATCTTTGTTTGATTAAAATTCAGAATCAGTTTATCCAATGGGGTTCAGGTCTCCACCTGAATACACATGCATGTAATATCTAGTATGCCTAAGATACTTGTGAATATTCTTTATTGCTGTCCAATGAATCAATCCAGGATTTGATTGTTAACCCCTGACTATCCCTACTGCATAATAGATGTCAGGTCCAGTGGATAACATTTCATACATTAATCTACCTACTATAGAGGCATAGGAATACTTTCTTATGTCCTCCTCTTCTTGAGGTGTTTGTGGGCATTATTCTTTAGACAATTTAACTCTTAACTGGGTAGGCATAGTGCCCTTCTTGGAGTTTTGCATGCCAAAGTGTTCTAGCACTTTATCAATATAAGTTGCTTGAGACAGTGCCAAAATTTTGTTCATTCAATTTCTACAGATCTAAATTCCCAAAACATATTTGGCTTCTCCCAAATCTTGCATTTGGAATTGCTCAACTAACAATTTCTTTACTTTTGATAACGTTTCCAGGTCATTCCCAATTAGAAGAATATCATCAACGTAAAGAATGAGGATTACCACAATCTTATCTTTGATTTGTTTATAAACACTAGGTTCATCAACATTTTGGTCAAAACCAAACGTTTTGATTGTATCAAATCTAAGATTCCAAGACCTCAAAGCTTTTTTAAGTCCATAAATAGACTTAAGAAGCTTGCAAAAATTTTTCTAGTGACCTTTAACTTCGAACCCTTCTGGCTGAGACATGTAAATGGTTTCGTCAAGATTTCCATTCCGAAAAGTTGTTTTAGCGTCCATTTGCCAAATCTTATAATCCATGCATGCAGCTATGGAAAAGAGTATGCAGATAGATTTGAGCATGGCCATAGGTGAAAAAGTTTCTTCTTAATCAACTCCTTCTTTCTGTGTGTAGCCCTTTGCTACTAGCCTTGCATTGTGTACGCCCTAAATATCCGCGAGCTAGAAAAGGGCCTAATTCGATCCGCCACGGGTAAATCGTCCACCCGGAGCTGTTATTACGGCTTTCCACCTGTCCAGTCCGAGCTGATTAAAGAGTTAGAAGTTCACTCGAAGGCAGCGGGTCAGCGGTATGGATATCACGAGCTGGCGCTACATCAAGCTCGTGATGCGGCATAGGTCTGACACCCGAACCCTTGTAAAGACAACCACGCAATGTAAACGTGCATATATCAGACATCACGTGTCTATTCCATTCCTAAATTCTCAGGCACGTAGTATAAACGTGCGCATTCAGACATCCCACGAATGGTTTGGGCCATGTGGCCCATTATCCCTCCTTACCTATTGATTAGACCATACTTCATTGTTAGGTTTTAGGAATTAATCATCAGTGTCACAGAGATGGCGTGAAGGGTAAAGAGGTCACGGGATGACCCCCTTTGCCAACCCATGTATCGTCTCCCTATAAATACCAAAACCCTGGGCATTGCAAGGGGTTGGACATATTTTTGTAAAGAAGCACTTTGTAAGGATTAACCGAGAGATATCAATAATATCGACTGGTGGACTAGAGGGATTTTAACCTTCGAACCACCTTAAAAAAGAGAGTGATCACCTTCCTATGTTATTAATTTCCCAAATCTAGAATTAAACTATTTCCATATTACGGTTCACTAATTAGCACTAATCCATCCTATTTATTTGTATAATTATCTGTTGGCGAAGAACCGCGTCAACAGTTTGGTGCTTTCATTGATAGGATTTTGATTGGTGCTATCGCAAAAACCTGATCATGGTGGTTACTCACTCGAGACACGGTAACGAGGGGGATCAACATGATGGGCAGGAGGCCCACCATGCCACCATATCCGATGAACACAACCCCGAGATCTAGCAGCGACCGGGAAAGTAGCCTATGGGCCAGGGCGACACTGGGAGTTCGGCACCTCAGCCGCCAAATCCGAACCCTGATTTCCTGATGGCAATAAAGATGGAGAACATACAGTTGAGGAGTCAACTGTCTAGTGCAAACAAGCAAATCGAAGAAGTCTTGGCCCGATTACCCCTCCTTACAACCGACGCTAACGTCTGAAAGAGTCAAAGTGGGAGTCATAAGTCCCGCCGGGATAACTGGTCCAGGCCCAGCCGATCAGTCAGAGCCTCAACTCCGAGTTCTACCCCCACGTCACACCACCACCAGGAAACTGTGTTTGAGGAGTTTCCTAGGGCCAATCAGCAATTCAGCCGGTCAGTCCGAACCTCAACTCCTAGCTCGGTTCCACCATCGAGCACACCCAGAAGGGCCTGAGGTAGCTGGTGGAGGAGATCCGGGGAGGGCTTGCGAAGACAGCCTGCTCCGACCAGCCATCCTGCACCCCGGTCAGACCGCAAAGCGCAGGATGCTGGGGATGGTAGAGTGGAGAAACTGCTACCTAACTTGATCTGCCCAGACGGGACTAGGATCGCATCACCAGTTAGGCATCCCTTGTCGCCAATAAGATACCCATCTCCTCTCCGTCCAGTTCGAGACATTCCGGCCCACGAGAGCAGCAGAAGAAATCCTCCTTTTGCCGGTCCTTCCCATCGCAGTCGAGCGCGCGGGGAAGTCTCAGATCCTCACCCCCAGAACCGGGCTCCAAGCTTTTCAAATGGGAGTTACTGGACCGGGAGCCACCGAAGTGGCAGATCCAGTGAAGACGTGCGCAATCGCTTGAGTTCAGCGCAAAGCCCTCGGGCCACCCCAAGGGCCGAACTTCGAGATCGCCTCAACTCACAGCGGGGAGATCCGGCTAGAAATAGTAATCATGCTCACTGAGGGGATGGTCTTTCGGAAGTGCGTGACAGTGGGAGTGTCCCACCTAACCAAGCTCAAGCTTGGAGGGACAATAACCCACCTAACGCTTACAATGGAACTGGAGCTATTGAACAGCCCCAGAACAACCAAAGAAGTAAGGAGCAAACCCTAGAGCGTTTAGCTCAGATGGAGGAGCTGATGAAGAAGCTCTTGTCAGACAAGGAAAAAGATGAATACGACTCGGGGGATGAACTTGAGATCTTCGCCCCCAGCATAGCAGCCACGACGTATCCACCGGGTTTCCGGATGCCCCACTTGTCTAAGTTCAATGGAGACGGAGACCCGTCGGATCATTTGGCTATGTTCAACACCCTGATAATGGCCCACAACATCAGCCCGAGCTAAGGTGTTGATATTCCCTTCCACCTTGACTGGGCCGGCCAGGCAATGGTTCAAGCAGTGTAAAAAGCAGTCCATGACCTAGTGGAAAACCTTTTCTACTGACTACAAGAAGGCATTCCGAGCTTCTCAAGCTGCCCGCGTTAAAGCCAACACCCTGGTAAACGTGAAGCAACAGCCCGAGGAACCCTTGAATGCTTACCTGAGCAGGTTCGCAAATGTGGATGCTCGAGCCAGGGACACAGACGATAGTTCCAAGCTTATGGCCTTGAGGACTGGAATCCTTGTTGGAGGCGGGCTATGGAAAGAGATACAGAGAAAAGGTGTCAGCACCGTGGATGAATTTCTGAATAAGGCACAGGGATGGATAAACCTGGAAGAGGCGCGGGCGTAGGTTGCAGGAACCAACCAAGCCCCTAATTAGCCTGTTGGAGTGGGAACGGATGTCGTGAAAATGACTCAAATGGTTGCACAAAATAACCAAGGGGGCGGAGGTAAGAGAAAGGGGAGCAGCGAGGGCGACCAGCACGGTCCGAAGAAGAACAAGCCTATGGAAAAATTTAAGCCAGTCTACGCGACTTATACCGAGCTCACAAACACTAGGGAACACATTTTCCTAGTCAACTCTGCCCGCCTCCCCTGGAAGAAGCCGGAGCCTTTGAAGCACCAGAATGCCAAGAGGGACCCTTTCAAGTTCTGTCGATTCCACAACGACATTGGCCACAACACTGACGATTGTAGGCATTTAATGGATGAGATCGAGACACTCATCAGAGCCGGACCTTTGGCTTAATACGCGCGAAACATATTTCCTACCAGTCAGCAGGCCCCAGAAGCTTCGATAAATCAGCTCGGGCCCCGGATAAATCTGGATACCCCTCCTCCTGTGATAGGGGAGAGATATCCACAATCTCCGATGGCCCCCATTTTTCGGCACAAGTAGAGCTGCCCAAAAGAGATATGTTAATGAATTGAAGGCTCATAACGGAGTGGAATTCATCCCGGAGTAAAATCTACCCAAACAACAACGACTAGAGAGGCAACCGATCATCATTACCCAGGAGGATGCTAGTCACGTCTAGTTCCCCCATAACAATCCTTTGGTCATAACTGCCCAGCTCGTCAACCAGAGAGTTAGGAGGATATTGATCGATAATGAGAGTTCGGTGAACCTGCTGTTCCGATCTACGCTGGAGAAGATGCGGTTATCCGTCACCGAGTTGAAGGCCACCTCCATGATGCTGTATGGATTTTTTGGAGAAGGGTCGGCAGCGATAGGAACAATTGAGCTGATAATTACCTTGGGAGAGGGGCCCTGGACTGTCTCTAAGCTCCTTGAATTCGTGGTCATCGACTGTCCCGCTGCCTACAACGCTATTCTGGGCCGACCTACGTTGGTAGCATTTGAGGCCATAACATCCATTCGCCATCTCGCAGTCAAATTCCCCTCCTCCACGGGGATATGCACGGTCCGAGGTGATTAGCTTGCTGCTAGGGAATGCTATAGCAGTTCCATGAAGGGAAAGTCACGACCATTCAGGGCGGGGATGAGGAATCTCGGGAAGTAGGACCTATTCCGGAGATAGAAAAACCTCAGAATGCCAATGGGGAGGGTATCATCTTGAATGATGATATCGACCCCAGGATAGGCGATGATAGATCCGAGCTCCAGGCCATCGAAGAGCTTGAGGAGGTGAGCATCGACCCACAAGACCCCTCGAAGGTGGTGAAGCTCAGAAAAAACCTGTGTAGTAGAAGGAAGACGGAGCTGCTGATATTTCTACGAGAGAATCTAGATGTGTTCGCCTAGTCCCATGAGGACATGATAGGGATCAGTCCGGGCGTCATCATTCGCACCCTGAACTTGGACAAGAACGTGCCGGCGAAGTCCCAGAACAAAGGCGCTTGGGCACGACCCGAGCTGAGGACATAGAAGAGGAAGTAGCCCGGCTCTTGAAGTGCGGCTTTATTCGCGAGGCGAAGTACCTGATCTAGGTCGCCAATCCTGTTTTTGTCCCGAAGCCCAACAGGAAGTGGCGGACTTGCATTGACTTTTCTGATCTAAATAAAGCCTGCCCCAAAGATTGCTTCCCTTTGCCAAGGATTGATCAATTGGTAGATGCCATGGCAGGGCACGAGCTCATGTCTTTTATGGATGCATACTCAAGCTATTACCAGATCGCTATGAACCCGGCAGACCAGGAGCACACTAGCTTCATGACCCCAACTAACGTTTATTGCTGCAAGGTCATGCCGTTCGGGCTGAAAAATGTAGGAGCTACATACCAAAGGTTGGTCAATAGGATGTTTACTAATCAGATTGGGAAAAACATGGAAGTGTACGTTGACGACATATTGGTCAAGTCAAAGACTGCCGATAACCATGTCTCCGATCTGGAGGAATTCTTTAAGATTTTAAGAGAGTACGGCATGAGGCTAAATCCTCAAAAGTGCACTTTCGGGGTTGCGTCAAGAAAGTTTCTAGGTTTCATAGTCAACACCAGAGGAATAGAGGTGAACCCCGATAAAATCAGGTCGCTACTCGAGATGCCATTGCCCCAGTCGCGAAAAGACGTCCAAAGTCTGACAGGAAGGGTGGCAGCCCTTAATCGGTTCATTTCCAAATCTACCGACAAGTGTTTACCATTCTACTACCTACTCCGAGGAAATAAAAAATTCGAATGGACCGAAGAATGCAAACGTGCCTTCCTCGACCCAAAGCACGTTTAGCCGAGCTACCCATGTTGTCCAAGCCAACAGTAGGAGAGCCTCTTTTCCTTTACCTGGCTGTCACGGAAGATGCGGCTAGCGCAGTGCTGGTCTGGGAAGAAGACCGGTCTCAGAAGCCAGTCTATTACATTAGCAAGAAGCTTCTCGGAGCTAAATCTCGATACCCGTTGATGGAAAAAATGGCTTTCTGCCTTATTACGGCCTCCCAAACGCTCAGGCCGTATTTCCAGTCCCATTCAATCCACGTCATAACCAATCAACCTTTAAGGCAGGTTTTGCAGAAACCTGAGGCATCGGGCCATCTATTGAAATGGGCTATCGAGCTCAGCCAATTTGAGATACTATACGTGCCGCGAACTACAGTGAAAAACCAAGCTCTGGCTAATTTTGTGGCAGAGTGCACGGGATTCCGCGAAGAACCAGTGGAAGAACCGGTTCGAGCCCCGTGGAAAGTCTTTGTAGATGGCTCGTCTAACGAGAATGGATCCGGAGCTGGAATCATCTTGATATCCCCGGATGGACATCATTTCCACTCTGCGTTGCGATTTGGATTCAAAGCATCCAACAATGAAGCCGAAGACGAAGCTTTATTGGCCGAGCTAAGGGCGGCCCAGGAGCTGAAGGCCAGCTCCATCCAGTGCTACAACGATTCCTAGCTCGTGGTAAACCAGGTATGAGGAGAATACTAGGCGCGGGGAACCAAGATGGCTGCCTACCTGGCCAAAGTAAAGAAGGAGTTGTTTGCATTTGAGCACAACCTAATTGAGCAGATACCTCGGGAGCAGAATGCCACTGCTAATGCCCTGGCAAAGCTCGCCACCTCCGGGGAGGCCGAAAATTTTGGCCTGGTACCGATAGAATTCTTGGAAAGACCAAGCATAGAGGAAGCCAGGACGGAGGTCGAGATGATCAACACCAGGCCGACCTGGATGACTCCCATAATTGAGTACCTCACAGCAGGGAAGTTACCTGATGAGCGAAATGATGCAAGGAAGGTACTTTACTAGGCTTCGAGGTATATGATGATAGACGAGACATTGTACCGGCATGGCCTCTCTTTACCTCTTCTACGGTGTGTTCTGCCAGGTGAAGCGAGAACCATTCTGTAGGAGGTGCATGAGGGACTTTGTGGAGATCACACTGGGGGCAAAACCTGTCCTTGAAGGTGTTGAGGCAAGGGTATTATTGGCCCACTCTATCGAAGGGCTCGATCTCTTATGTCAAAAAGTGCGACAGGTTCCAACGGTTCGCCGCGGTCGCCTGAGCCCCTCCAGTTGAGCTAAAGATGATCTCGTCCCCGTGGCCATTCGTGGTCTGGGGGATTGATTTAATTGGTGCCCTTCCCACGGGAAAGGGAGGAGTTTGCTATGTTGTGGTGGCTATAGACTACTTCACAAAATGGGTAGAAGCAGAAGCCCTGGCGATGATTACTTCAAAGAGGGTCCTCGACTTCGTGGTCAAGAGTATTGTCGGCCGATTTGGGCTGCCAAAGAAGATCGTGTTGGATAACGGAACACAGTTCGATAGCAATCTCTTCACAGAATTCTGCAAGAGGCATGGCATAGTTAAATGCTTCTCCTCTGTGGCCTACCCCCATGTTAATGGGCAGGTCGAGGCTGTGAAAAATACACTAAAAGCGAGCCTTAAGAAGAGGTTGGATGAAGCCAAGGGAGTTTGGCCCGAACAGCTCCCCCAGGTGCTGTGGGCATACCGGACCATGCACCAAACTTTGATGGGTCACACTCCTTTCTACCTAGCTTTCGGGAGTGATGCTGTCCTTCCTATCGAAACAAAGATAGCCTCGCATAGAGTCCGGACATTTGACCAAGACTAGAATAACAAATTGCTCTGCGCATCCCTCGACCTAATTGACGAAAAACGAGAAGCTTCGCAGCTGGAGCTCGCGCATTATCAACAGAAGATCACTCGTTATTTCAACTGAAAGGTCAAGAAACACAACTTTAGCATAGGCGACCTGGTGCTCCGAAGAGTCTTCTCGCGCATCCCAAGGACGGAGTGTTGGGACCGAATTGGGAAGGACCATATCAAATAATAGAGGTTGTGAAAGAAGAAACCTTTAAACTAGCTCGGCTTAATGGAGAAGCAGTCCCACGGACTTGGAATGCTGTACACCTAAAGAAATATTATCAGTAATACTTTTGTAAGGCTTAGTTAGGAAAGCCACCTTGTTTTATTAAATAATGAGAAGTAGTTTCTTCACATCATGGTGTATTTTCATGAGCATAATGTTAGAAGAGCATGTTCCAAGTAACCCCGAAAGGTCCTTTCCTGGTTACTTGGGGGGCATATATCCTGGATACAACCAGGTCCTAAAACTTAGAAGTTGATTCAAATTAGTTAATCGGTGTTTTCTTAAAAAGCACGAGATATCAATACAGAATTAATGCGAACTAAGTTTCTAAAATCAATGTCCTGGATACAACCAGGTCCTAAAACTTAGAAGTTGATTCAAATTGGTTAATCGATGTTTTTCTTAAAAGGCACGAGATATCAATAAAGAATTAACGCGAACTAAGTTTCTAAAATCAATGTCCTGGATACAACAAGGTCCTAAAACTTAGAAGTTGATTCAAATTGGTTAATCGATGTTTTTCTTAAAAAACACGAGATATCAATAAAGAATTAACGCGAACTAAGTTTTGAAAATTTTACTATCCTGGATACAACCAGGTCCTGAAACTTAGAAGTTAGTTAATTGACTGAGTGCTTTGTGGTTTTAAAGAAAAAGTCAGTGATCTAGCGCGAACTAAGTTTTACCAAATGCGCTGAAAATAAATAACAATAATGATAAAAATAGATGAAAATAAAATTCAGGAAAATCAATTGTCTCGAGGAGAAAAGACCTCAAGGTAAAAGATTACAAAAAAAAAAGAGATCAAAAGTCCTAGCCCCCCCAGGCCGCTCCGATGAAGTCACCCCTTCAGTCTCCTGCTCGCCTGCAGCGGAAGTCTCCCATGTCTTAGAGGGCGCTTCCTGTTGAAGACGAGCCTTGAACTTCTCGAAGAAGGGCTCCCACTCCTCAGGTGCTAGGAAGGAGAAATCACCATCTTGGTTGAAGGCCCAGCAATGATAAAGCATGGCCTCCATGGAGGAGTTGGAAGATGCCCTCTGTGCCACAAGGGCGGCCTTAGCCTCCTCAAGCTTGAACCTCGCGGCAGCCACGGCGACCTGTGTAGCCTCGGCCTCCAGTTGCTTAGCTCGGATCGCCTCCAGATCGGCCTTCACAATGGCCAAGGTGACCTGCGCGGCCTTTTCGCTTTCCTTGACAGCCGTCAGGGCAGCCTTAGCATCTCTCTCTTATTGTTGTGTAGACGCGAGAGTGGCCTGATCAGTCTGGAACTCGCCCTTGATCTCGTCAAACCTGGCCCTGGACCGAGCTATTCTACTGTGTAGAGCCAAAGCTGCCTGCAAAGGCAAAGATAATAAGGCATGTGCTATAGAGAAAGCAAAGAGAGTTAACTAAGTTAACTAAGTAAACTTACCGTGAGGGTCATCCCCAGTGAAGACTCCATAACGTTCTCGGGGCTCCTCATCCCGATCTCTCGCAAGTCCCTTGGGGTGGCATTGTAGTAATGATCCACCGTATAGCTCGCGGTCTCGTAAACTGTCCCTCGGAAGGCCTCGGGGATTTTCTTTAGGGCCTGAGTGTTAACCGGGATGTGCACGGTGGGAGTGGGAGCTGGCGAGGCTCTAGATGGTGCCTCTAGTTCTCGAGTAGGGACCGGAGGTCGCGGGGGAGGCAGGGGCATGTTCTCTACAGCAGCAGGGACCTGGCCTCTCCCCTTAGTGGGAGATTTGGAGGTGGTCCCGGGAGGAGAGCCATCTTGGTCAGCCGGAGTTTCTTGACCAATGGCCCGGACCACCTGGAGGAGGATTCCTCCCCTTGAAGATGGACCACAGGACGTTGTCTCCGGGCTGTGCCATCTCTTTGCCTAAAACAAAAAGAAGTGCGTTAGTATGCATGTAAGGGTACTTGATCATAAGAAAAAAATCTAAGGGTGTATTGAAAAGGTCCTACCCTCCGAGCTAGAGGAGGAATCTATTGCCATGACCTCCAGCCGCGGAGCTTCTATATGGGAGTCTAAGTTTATAACTTCGCGGATGAGAGGGGGCTCTGGGTCCGGATTCGCCTCAGGACTGAACTCCTCTACATACTGCCTAAGCCTTGGAGTGATTACACCCTCCAGAAGGGAGGGCCACGACCTAAGGTTGGTCCCGTACTCCTCAAAAAAGGCCGACCTAAAAGCCAGGGTGTTGTCTACTACTACAGTGCCCCTAGGGCGGCCCATGTCATGGTGCAACACTAGTTGATCAACGCACTGGATTAGGGTTATGTTAAGGTCTAGGTCATCTTGATGACGGTGTATGCGCTGGCTTGGGTTGAACCTAGCAAGCCGTAGGTCTGTGGCAGCCCTGTCTAAGTCCATAAACAAATATGGGTTACCTTGGCCGGAGGGGCTGGCTGCTGCCCCGAACTGTATCCGATCTGCGTCGAGCCCCTGGGCAACCTCGAGAGCCCACTTTCAACGCACGAGCGACGCCTCGTCTTCCTCATCCTGCTTGTCATTGTCCGCAACACCCCCCTCGGGGATGAGCGCTAGTTCGCGAGCTGCTGGGATAGACCGCGACCTCCTAAAGGCCAGGGTCTAGCCCAGAGAAATTAACTTGCACGCCAGCATTGTCTCATCAGATACGAGCTGGCGGTAGCCTTTTTCACTTGGTGGGAGCCTCGCCAAGGCCTCATATTGACCCCCGAGGGTCACCGATTTGGCCGTCCTCACAAAAATGGTTGTACAATGGTATTCAAGTCAATACACATGAAAAGAAATAAAGGAAACGTGGCGATTTTGTGAGCTGAGGATAGAAAACACGTACGAGGACAGTTGAAGTAGTGGTGATCGCAGTTGCGAAACCCCGTCGACATAAAGAACTGGTCCTTGAAGTTTTGGGGTGGCTGGGCAGCTCGATGACTGCAGGAGAATTGGGAAAATGGGTCAGGTAGTAGAACCCGTCGCCTCGCCCCCGTTAATCCGGGCTTGCTTTGAGGCAGAAGAAATAAAGGATGTCCGCTGGTGTAGGGACCTCCCACTCATGCTTCAGGAAGAGGTACCTCAGCCCTGCTAGTAGATGGTAGGAGTTAGGGGGCAGTTGGAAGGGAGCCAGCCTCACGTAATTCAGAAAATCCGCGAAGTACTGGTCCAAAGGTAGGAAGGCCCCGGCCTTGAGGTTTTCGTCGCTCCAGGTCGCAAACTCCTCGTCGAGGGGCGTGCAACTCCTCTCGCCCTCGAGGGGAGGTTAGGCAACAAGAGCGCCTGTCCCAATTTCGATGTTATGGGACAGCAGGATCTTGTTGACCCTCCCTTGGGTCGTAATCTTTGAGACTATCCTCTCTGCCTCGAACAAGGCATCAGGTCCCACCTCGACCTCTTTCTCCACTATGGGACCGAAGTGGGGGATTGGAGATTCCGCGACTATCTCTTTCCTTTTGCTAGCCTGCTGGGATGATGAACCGGCAACACTCTTTTTAGGTATGTTCTTCGTGGGCCCCATCTGGTCGCCTAACAAACAAAGATGAAGAAAGTTTAAATAGGTGAACTAAAAATAGAAAGGGTAATCTAGCGCGAGAAGTGATTTTCGTACACGGGCTGAGGTAATCTCAGCCCGCGGTGTGTGAGGCCGTGTTTCCAACGGATCCCCGATTGCTCGGGATCTGTGTGTCAGGATGGTCAGGATAATGCTTGCCTTGGAGGGAAAGTTTCAAAAAGAAAAACCGCCTAGGAAGTGTGACCCCTAAGCTACCTGGTTTTGCACCCCAGAAACCTATTGCCTTCCCCTCTCCAAATAGGCATTCCATAAAGCTACCCAGAAAAGTTACCGAGAAATTATCTTGTCCTATACATCAAGTTCCTAGACATGTTCTCATATAATCCATATACCTAGGATCAAAACCTATGCACCAAAAATCGGCCAAAAACAACCTACAGTGTGCGACTAAGAAAGAGGCTTACCTAACAGAAAAACAGAAAGATCAAAGCATGCAATAGGCAGAGGACTTACAGTGTATTTTCCGTAGGGAAGCCATAAAAAGCATAGGAATCGGAGTCCTAGTGGAATCTTTAAAGATGGACTGGTACAGAAACTCTTATGGCGAGAGCGTAGGGATCTTTAGGATGATAACCGGAAGAAGAAAGACTTCTGAGGATAAAAAGGAGAGAAGATGAGGAAAAAATTTCAAATAAAGGGTGGCTAATGCGGAAGGTGTCCAACCTTATATATACGTAAGAGGTAAAAGAATGAGGACCGTTCGATCGAACTAATGTGAGATACGAGGGTCATAACTTGAGAGGAGAAATGACGGTCGAAGATAGGCTAGGCCATTTAATGCAATTCTCAGAAGCCGGATAGTCGCCAACCATGGCGCTCCAAGTGTCCGATACCTACACAGTGGACGAGACATGGAGAGTCGAAAAGGAAACTTAAAATCCCCCGCTGTGAAGGTCGTAGATGACGTCATGGATCACGAGTAGGGGCTTGGGGGGAAAATGTACCCCCTAAATATCCGCGAGCTGGAAAAAGGCCTAATTCGATCTGCCATGGGTAAATCGTCCACACAGAGCTGTTATTACAGGTTTCCACCTGTCCAGTCCGAACTGATTAGAGAGTTAGCAGTTCACTCGAAGGCAGCGGGTCAGCGGTATGGATATCACAAGCTGGTGCTACATCAAGCTCGTGATGCGGCATAGGTCTGACACCCGAACCCTTGTAAAGACAATCACGCAATGTAAACGTGCAGATATCAGACATCACGTGTCTATTCCATTCCTGAATTCTCGAGCACGCAGTATAAATGTGCGTATTCAAACATCCCACGACTGGTTTGGGCCATGCGTCCCATTATCCCTCCTTACCTATTGATTAGACCACACTTCACTGTCAGGTTTTAGAAATTAATCATTAGTGTCACAGAGATGACGTGAAGGGTAAAGAGGTCACGGGATGACCCCCTTTTCCAAACCAGGTATCCTCTCCCTATAAATACCAAAACCCTGGGCATTGTGGGGGGTTGGACATATTTTTGTAAAGAAGCACTTTGTAAGTATTAACCGAGAGATTTCAATAATATCGACTGGTGGACTAAAGGGATTTTAACCTTCGAACCACCTAAAAAAAGGAAGGAGTGATCACCTTCCCATGTTATTAATTTCCCAAATCTAGAATTAAACTATTTCCATATTACGGTTCACTAATTAGCACTAATCCATCTTGTTTATTCTTATAATTATCTGTTGGCGAAGAACCACGTCAACACATTGAAAGTCTCTACTTTCCCAATTGCTCCGCTTTTCTTCTTGAATATCGATTTGCAACCAATAGGTTTTACATTTTCAGGCGGATCTTCAAGAGTCCAGACAGAATTGGAATACATAGATTCCATTTCAAGGTCCATGGCGTTTAGCCATTTTTCTTTGTTAGAATCTTTCATTGCATCTCTATATGCAAAGGATCATCTTTGTTTGTGTCAGACACAAGCATATGAACTTCATGTTCTTAGCATACTAGTTGTTTACCAACCCTCTAACTATGACAAAGCTCTCTATTGTTCTGACTAGAACTGGTGATATCCTCTGGCCGTTTATCTCTAGTTGTTGTTGGTGATTGGTCTTGTTTACTTGAGACGATTTCCTCAAGTATGACTTTCTTTGAAGTTTGTGGTTATTTATATAGTCATGCTCCAGAAAAGTAGCATTTGTAGATACAAACATTTTGTTATCTTTAGGACTATAAAATATACCACCTTTTCTGTCTTTGGAATATCCCATAAACATGCAAACTTCAAAGCGTGATTCCAACTTCCCAGTCTTTAAGCATATGTGCATGAGAACCCCATATACGGAAATGGTGTAAACTAGGTTTAGTACCACTCCATAATTCCAATGGTGTTTTATGAATAGACTTAGATGGAACAACATTGAGTATGTATAGAGCACATTTTATTGCATAACCCCAGAATGTCAAAGGCAATGATGAGTAACTCATCATCAATCTAACCATATATAATAAGGTTCTGTTCCATCTTTCTGAAACAACATTCTGTTGTGGTGCTCCAGGTTCAGTGAGTTGGGATTGAATTCCATGCTCATGCAAATGGTCCTCAAATTCATAATCTAAGTACTCTCCACCCGATTTGATTAAAGTACTTTTAGTGATTTATCGAATTGCTTTTCAGCTTCTGCTCAGAATTCTCTAAGCTTATCATAGGTTCAGATTTCCTTTGCATTAAGTACAAGTAACCATATCTTGAATAATCGTAAATGAAAAGGATGAAATATTCGTAACCTCCTCTATCTTGGACATTTAGTGGACCAGAAACATCCATATGTACAAGTTGAAGTGGTTCTGTGGCTCTTGAACCTTTAGCAGAGAAAGGTCTTTTGATCATTTTCCCTTCTAGGCACGATTCACAGACTGAGAGATAACCAATAGATAGTTCTCTTAAAGGACCATCCTTTGTTAGTCTGTTAATTCTATCTAGACCAATATGTCCCAATCTCAAATGCCATAAATATGTTTCACTATCGAAATGTGTCTTTTGTCTTTTAATAGAACAAGGATTTGCAGTTTTAAATAATTCATAATTATAAACATGCTCGACGTTGGGCTCTAACTTGTAAAGTTCACCTTTAGACTTTGCAGAACAAATGTCAAAATCATATTTCGAAATAACAATCAAATTATTATAAAAGAAACATTAAAACCTTGTTCATGCAATTTTGATAAGGAAATTAAATCTCTAGTGAATCCAGGAATAAAATAAACATTGTCCAACACAATAAATTTATTATTATCAAAATCTTGTCGAGCTTTTCCAACTTCAGCTGTCGAGATCTCCTGACCACTTCCAACTCTCATGGTCACCTCTCCATGATCCAACTTCCTTTATGTGCTAAGAATCTGCGAAAAAAAACAAACATGGTTAGTGGCTTCAGAATCAACTATCCAAGATGAAAGATAACTTTCCACTAAGTAAGATTCTAAAACAAGTAAATCAAATTTACCCTTCTTTTTGTCTTTCAATTCAACCATGTACTTAGGAAAATTCCTTTTCCAATGACCATCAACTCCACAATGAAAGCATGCTCCTTTTAGTGCCTTCTTTTTGGAGCTCTTTGCAGAATTATTCTTCTTGGAAGACTTGTTGGTCTTCTCTTGTTTTTTGTCCTTTTTCTTGTCCTTTCCTTAGCCACCCTTCCTCTTCCTTCAATTACCATTTGAAGTGGAAGGCTTGGTTTCAGCAACATTTGCCTCATCAATCTTAGTGAAACTTTTGTTTAGAGATTCAAAAGTTTGCTACTCATTCAGCAGCTGGGTCATATTGTACTCCAACTTGTTCATAACATAGTTTGTAGTGAATGCCGCAAAAGCTGGTGTGAGAGATTCAAGTATACCACTTACTTGAGTTCTCTCATCAATGGTCACACCATGGATTTCTGCATTGTGCAATATGTTGATCATGTCTAGGACATGTTCTCTGACAAAAACATTTTTCTTCATTTTCATATTCATGAAGCTTCTAGAAGCATCATGTCTGCACTTATCAGATTATTGACCAAACATGCCTTGTAGAGATTCCCAAATCTAATAGGTTCTTTCAATAGTTTCAAACTGCTTTCTGAGCACATCAGTCATACTAGCAAGTATATAACATTTGGACTTATTGTTAGATAAGATCCAATTGTCATATTTCTCTCTTGCAGTTTTGGCAGCAGTAAGAGTAGGAAGCTTAGGACATTCCTCATTAAGGACAAACATGTAGCTTTCACATATCAAAACAATGTTCATGTTTGATTTCCATTTCACCTAGTTATCACCAGTCGATTTCTCATTAGCAAGTAAAACAGTTACAAGGTTTGGATTGGACATATTGCTGAAAATTAAATAAATAAAACATAATGAATTAATGCATTTAATAAATATCAGTTTATATTTGGAAAAGTAAATATGATGCATGAATGCAACACATACAAATTTATTACTAGTCCACGATAGATTAATTTGAAAATTAATGGACCACCTTAGGGTAGGTCAGACTAATCACAAATTAACCTTGAGACAAGATCTCAACTCTATAAGTGAAAACTTAAAAATCTCAATTTTATCTTTTGACTTATGAATTACTGCTAGTTTGGTCAAGAAGTACTAGTCATGCCTTTGCCCTCTTTCAGGGTTGTACATTCTGTGCTTGTACATTTATCTCATGCCTAGTGGTCCCCCTTACCTAAACATCTTCTCTAGGTTTCTTTATATTTTAGTAAGTGTTGATCAATACTTCTTTTATCCTGGCCTTACCTCCACGTACGAGGCCTGGAAATAGGCATGTACGAGGCTTGGGGATGGGTCTCACAAGGCGAGACCCTTGGTGCCTAAGAGAGTATCCTGGCATGACTAGGGCATTCACGAGGCTCGGGGATGGATCTCACAAGGTGAGAGCCTTGGTGCCTAAGTGAGAACCCATGCGTGACCCAGGCATTCACGAGGCTCGGGGATGGGTCTCACAAGGCGTGATGGGGTTGCATGAGGGCCACGAGACGGTGGTGGTGCGAGGCTCCTTAGCGTGGCCGTACCTCGCGAGATGCACACGGGCATGGTGAGGTGTGTCTCACAGTGCGAGGCCTTGGCGCACAGTTGGGTCGCGAGGCGCGTGGGCGAGATAGTGACTCGCTGTGCGAGGCATTGGCGCGCAGCTGGATCGTGAGGTGCACGGGTGAGGGCTGACTCGCATAGCGAGGCCCTTATGGCCTTGGTAGGCGCGTGCAGCTGAAAGGTAGCCTCGCATAGCGAGGCCCTTGTGGCCTTGGTAGGCACGCGCGCGGTGAAGGGCAGCCTTGCATAGCGAGGCCCTTGGGGCCTTGGAAGGCGCATGCGGGTGAAGGGCAGCCTCACATGGCAAGGCCCTTGTGGCCTTGGCAGGTGCGTGCGGGTGAAGGGCAACATCGCATAGCGAGGCCTCTGGGGCCTTGGAAGACGCGCGCGGGTGAAGGGCAGCCTCGCATAGCGAGGCCCTTGGGGCCTTGGCAGGCATGCGCGGGTGAAGGGAAGCCTCGTATAGCGAGGCCCTTGGGTCCTTCTGGGCATTTTCGCTAAGGCCACCTATAAGACATGGGTCTTGCGTGGGGCAAGATATTGGGTTTCTTAGTTTGCCCGAGGCTAATGAGGGTAACCCTCAATTTTTCTCTTCAGTGTTGACTATGGCTCTGGTTAAGTTTTGGCATTCACACTTGCCCCCCAGTATATTAGGAAGTCTTTAGGCTCCCTGGTAGACTCATAATAATGCTACACTCACTATGCTCTGATGGTACTGCTGGGTGATTCGTGTCCGTTGGTGCACTTTGATTACTTGAAAGGATATGTTGACCCCTTGGGTTCTTGCTATCCTTTTATGAATTTTTTTGCGTGCTTATTATTTTTTTGCGAGAAGCGTCCTTCTCGTCATTAGGCATAGTAATATTTTTGCAAGCATCTTCTTTGAGACCCTTTCTGCGAGCATCTTCGTTGAGACTCTTTTTGGCAAGCGCCTTCTTTGAGACCCTTTTTGCAAGCGTCTACTTTGAGACCCCTTTTGCAAGCGTCTACGTTGAGACCCTTTTTGCAAGCGTCTACTTTGAGACCCTTTTTGCAAGCGTCTACTTTGAGACCCTTTTACGATTTTTGAGGTGATCTCCCCTCGTGTCGGGACTTTTATGGCTAGATGGTCCTTGTCCAATTTTAAACGTTGTCAGCAACCCCTCTAGCACGATGTCCCCTTCTTTATGGACTCTTCAGACATATTGGTAGTAGGGCGACTAGAGGAAGGTTCACTTTCTTCAACATGAGAGTTCTTATGGCCCTTCTCCACCCGTATGTACTTTTGTGCTCTTTCGAAGAAATCATTTAAATTCAAAACTTCTCTTTTGAGCATGTGACCCCATAACTTGCTTCCTGGAAAAACTCTGGATGTAATAGCCATCTTGAGCTCCACTTTGGTTAAACTTCCCACATTTGTTACTTCCATATTGAACCTATGGATATAGTTCTTTAGACTTTCATTATCTCCTCGCTTTATGTTAGCGAGGCTGGTAATTGGCATAACGTAATCACAGACCGCATGGTGCTGCTGAAGAAATTCGCCAGAGAATCGCTGCCATGATTTGATTTTTCCTAGCCTTAACCTCTTGAACCACTTGTATGCAACACCTTTAAGTGTAACAATAAAGAAATGACATTTTGCTCTGTTGTTGACCCCTCTTAACCTCATCAAGTTATTGAAGTAGTCTAAGTGATTCTTTGGGTCCATAGTACCCTCGTATGGAGTCATGCGAGGCTCTCTGAGGTTGGCGGGGATTTGCTCAGCCTGGATATCCGTTGTGAAGGGCGAATCATGGTCAAATTCTTCATCATCTCTGTGCCCCCCAGGTGCGGTGATAATCTTGCCTTGAGGGTGCTGCATTTTGATGTCTAGTTCCCTCCTCTTTTTTCATAAGGAGTCTTGCGGGTTGTCAGGCTGATCCCTTGCCTTGGTTGTGTTCCTCGGGGGATCCACGGGGGGTGCGTTTCTTACTTATGACCTCATCCCATGGAGCTCTTCTCTTAGGCCAAGGGGCGCCTCTATTGAGGTGACTTATGCTTCGTTCTTACGACCATCGTCTTCCCTCCGCCTTTGCTCATGCGGGCATTTTGTCGGCCTAGATCCCACATGGTACTCTGTCTGGGGAGTTTTACTGCTGGAAATTCGGGTTCTCCCATCGTCTGTGGGGATAGAATTTTCCCCTTTTCATGCTCCTTCCCTTTACGCTTAGGAAGGGGTATGCTTGACTTTCCTTGCAGGAGGTCGTGACCTCCTGCATATTCTCTATCGTGGTTTCTAGCCTTCGAGTCTTTTTATGCTACTCATGAATCTCATCCTTGTAGAAGCGAGTCCTTGAGTCGAAACTTACCGAGTGTACTCGGGGACTCTTGCCTGGCCTGTGCGTCGAGGGACCCGGGTCTTGGTAGCCTGAGCATGGTGCCACCGGGGATGTGGGTACACTGGCGGCTTTGAGTAACCTTTGTCGGGCTAGACAGCCGGGATGATGCTTCCTTCACCTCCCCTAGGGGAGGACATTCCTCCGGCATATCTTCATACCCAGGCAGAGGTGGGTCTTTCCTGGAAGCCCTCATTCATTCTTCGTTCAGGTGAACCTCAATGTCTTGTAGCGGCCGCAAGTGTTGTGAACGCCTTGGCATCTTTCTTTTCTAGAAGCGATGAAAGAACGTTGGCTTGATTCTTGTTCTTCCCACAGACGGCGCCAAATTGTTGACGGTGAAATCTTCTCAATGATATAAGGTTAGAAAACTGAGACTGTATTGCAAGAGATATCTTAGAAGAAGATGGAGAAAAATTGAAACAGTAAATATGCAGAACCCCAATGGAGTAAGATCATATATTGCTTAATAGCCTCACCATACAAGGAATTTTCCAACCCCTTTTCTAGAGGGGTGATGATCTATTTATACTTGAGCTCTAATGGCTCCTCATACATTGTGGTCCTAGGGGACAAGATTGTACATAGGTACATTGTCAGGGTAGTGGCACAGGTCGTGGTGGAGCAGAAGGTTATGATGTCGGCCTGGGACATAGTCAGAGGTATGCATGTAGTGCTTCCACTCTCTGTACAAATCCGTACCTCCACTACTTATAGGACACAGATGTTAGAGTCATGCCTTTGCCCTCTTTCAGGGTTGTACAGTCCGTGCTTGTACATTTATCTCATGCCTAGTGGCCCCCCTTACCTAAACATCTTCTCTAGGTTTCTTTATATTTTAGTAAGTGTTGATCCATACTTCTTTTATCCCGGCCTTACCTCCAGGTACGAGGCCTGGAAATGGGCATGTACGAGGCTTGGGGATGGGTCTCACAAGGCGATACCCTTGGTTCCTAAGCGAGTATCCTGGCGTGACTTGGGCATTCAAGAGGCTCGGGGATGGATCTCGCAAGGCGAGAGCCTTGGTGCCTAAGTGAGTACCCATTCGTGACCCGGGCATTCACGAGGATCGGGGATGGGTCTCACAAGGCGTGATGGGGTTGCATGAGGGCCACAAGATGGTGGTGGCGTGAGGCTCCTTAGCACGGCCGTACCTCGTAAGACGCACACGGGCGTGATGAGGTGTGTCTCACAGTGCGAGGCCTTGGCGAACAGCTGGGTCACGAGGCACGCGGGTGAGATGGTGTCTCGCTGTGCGAGACGTTGGCGCGCAGCTGAGTCGCGAGGCACGCGGCGGAGGGCAGCCTCGCATAGCGAGGCCCTTGTGGCCTTGGCAGGCATGCGTGAGTGAAGGGAAACCTCGCATAGCGAGGCCCTTGGGGCCTTGGCAGGGGCTCGCGGGTGAAGGGCAGCCTCGCATTGCGAAGCCCTTGTTGCCTTGGCAGGCGCGTGCAGGTGAAGGGCTGCCTCGCATAGGGAGGCCCTTGGGGCCTTGGCAGGCACACACGGGTGTAGGGCAGCCTCGCATAGCGAGGCCCTTGGGTCCTTCTGGGTATTTTTGCTAAGGCCTCCTATGAGACATGGGTCTCGCGTGGGGCAAGATATTGGGTTGCTTGGTTTGCCTGAGGCTAATGACGGTAACCCTCAATTATTCTCTTCAGTGTTTACTATGGCTCTGGTGAATTTTTGGCATTCATATAGCCTATCAAGAATCCTTGAATCTTTTCGTATGTATTTCGATCTTCCTATCATTTCTTGAGTACTCACACCTAGATCTTCCAAAACGTTCTCTACACCTCAAGTTGTGGGTGGGGACACAGAGAACAAGGATCAATTTTGTGAATCAAAAGTATTCTCAACATATGAGACTTTTGATTATAGGCTAGAGAGAATAGGTATTTTTCTTTTTGTGAGACTTGGTTTTTGTATTTTCTATCAAAAGTATTCTCAACATATGAGACTTGTTTTTTGTATTTTCTATCAAATAGAATATATAAACATTATTACCATAATAATAATAATGAAGAAAAATCAATCACCTTTTATAATAATAATGATAATAGACAAAAATCTAACATTCTATTTCAAAACCCCTTTCAAAATGTTAATTAATTAAAAAATAAAAATGAAAAACCAATATTTGATAACATCAGATGTGCCACACGCATAGAGCAGTCCAAGCCCTATGCGTGTGGCCTATCCTGAAAAATGAGATTTTGATTTTTCATGTGTTTTTACTTTTAATTAATTAATAATTAGATATTCAAATAAGGTATCATCTTTTTGAGGAAGAAGATAACAACTTAAATTTCAAAATTCAAAATTCAATATTTGAATTTTCATCATCATCTTATTATTAATTAAATGAATATAATAATCAAAACCAATTTTGACTATCGATATTTATTTATTCACTCTTAAATAAAATTATTGATTAAAATAAATTTCTTTTATTTCTACACAATTTCGAAACTGGACAAATGAAATAATAAATTGTGCAACTTCAATTATCACATAATTGCACATTTATCCCAAAGAATAAATATTATCTCAAATCGTTCATTCACCGTTTAACCCTTGTATCAACTCTTACCTTGATTAGTGTTGATAGAGCCGCCCCGGGGACCTATGGACCAATAAGTCCAAGCTTCAATAAATAAAAGATTTTTAACCAAAAATCTTTGATTCAATAATCATATTTATTAATCTCATGATTATTCCGCTATAAATATGAGACTGGACTCTTGAGAATTAAAGACATATATTTACTGAGTACTTTATTGTAACCACAAAGTGTTCATTGATATAATCATTACATACAAATTAATCCTCTATTGATGATTCATAATTAAACAAGAATAAATTAACTTTTTTCCCTTTTAATTATATCTTGACTTCTAGTGTACCATTGATTTTACAAGTGAAGGTTAATTCATAATCTGATTATGAATTTGACGTCAATAACCTTTTCAGTTCTAAAAGCCAACCCAAAAGGGAATCATCATTCAATCTATAAGAAGGTATAGATTCCATTTCTATTAAACTATGTCCCCAGCCATATACATCATTGATTCCCCAAAACAATTGCTCTTAGCGTGATCCTTCTGACAAACCGTAACACATGAATCAAAGGATCAAGTAACATATATAGGAGTTCATAGTAACTTCAGGATTAAGATCAATTTGTATATGATCATTAGTTGATGTGTTTTATAATACTACGAAACGGTATTTAAACAAGTATTATTAAAACACATCTGGTCCAGTTCTACATACTCCCAGCATGCAAAGTACGTCTACTAAAGTGTCCTATTACACTGGTAACCCGGATCTAGGTCACATGTATTCATAATACTAGTGGATCGTACTAGCAGTAATTAATCTAAAGATTCCACAACCTTATTTTATTGAGAACTATATAAGTTCATTATCTCAATCTCGATCCTCTCATACCAATATGAGATTGAGACCACATAGATGAACTTGGGAATTTTCTGATATTTACTTAATATTATTAGCAATAATGTAGTACATGACCTACATATATACAATAATTCAATTCATTAAAACAATTGTCTACTACAATTGCTTTAAGGGCACAATTTCCAACAAACCTGCCTCAGCCTCTGACTGCGTCAGAGCAAACACTTGACTTGGAGTCAAGCTGCCCGCCCCCTTTGATTCTTTCTTCTTTAGCCTTGGGAAATCCCTCCTAAGGTTCCCAACCATCACACATAAGAAACTTGCCTTTTCTCAGCATTCTCCCAGATGACGCCTCCTGCACCGAGCGCATTCTAGGAAGAGTTTCCAATCCTAGCCCTCGCCCTACTGGTCTACCCGAGCATTTCAGAACCTTTCTTCTAGCTCAGGGGTGCTGAAAATATCGGTAACCTTTCCTTCCTGATCACTGGGGCCTCCGGCCTTACTGATCCAATAAACGGGGGTATCACTGCTTGAGTTCCATGCTCTCTGACGCTCTCCTCCATATCTTGTTTCCTATGCCATCAACGACAAGGGCCTTCCCTACCACTTGAGAATAGGTAGAGATCTCATGTACTGGGGCAATCCTAACGCCCTGAGCCATCCCGAAATTCAATCCTCAGATAAATCATTCTTTCCGAGTCACGTCCATGGGTACCATATCAAAAGAAAACTTGGCCAACCCATCAAATTTTCTAACAAATTCTATTACTGTCGTATTTCCCTAAACCAGATTCATAAACTCATTTTTCTTTGTGGTCTTAACTGCGTCACTATAATATCTCTCATTAAACAATTGCCTAAATTCTTCCTAGTTCATCATAGCTGTATCTCGCATATGGGATACCCCTTCCCACCAAGTCTGAGCATCCTCCCGTAACACATACGTAGCACAAATAACCCCATCGTGACCTACCACCCCCATAAAGTTGATGATGGAACTAACCATGCCCATCCATTTTTCAGCTCTGAATGGATCTAGGTCTCCCTCAAAAACTGGAGGGTAATGTTTATGAAACCTCTCATATATTGATTCCCATCTATTCTCAACCCTAGGCTGAGCCAAAATGGGTGCCACTCCTAGCATAATAATGGAAGAAGTGTTCTTTGGCATAACCTTCTGCTTCAACCACCTGATCTCTTCCTTCTGCCTCTGCAATCTTTCTTGCATGTCTATAAACACATATTGCCAATTCTTAGGGGCCGGCAGAAGGCTCTAGCCCTAGCTATAACTTCCAGCCTCAACATAAATATCGATGGGTCCCATTAACTGCATTGGGTACATAACCTCTGAGTTTGTATGCAATCAATGACTTGTCCCATTAGGCATGATGATCACATCCAAAAGCCTTCCCACGAGGAAAACCAAACAACACTGCCTTCACATACAATAGTAGTACTAAAATGCATGCCCATAAAGTTCATGCATCAATTAATAAGCCCTGCTCTTACCAACAGAAATATCACATTCTCCACTCTAGCATGCAGGTAAAGCATTTATTTATCAACTCAGTAGGCAAGCACATAATCATATCAATAGTCAAGGGCCAGGCCTTATCAGAATAATACATGCTCCCTAATAAGGCATTCATATCCTATTTAAGCAGTTAAACACATAACCATATTTATAGTTACCAAACCCTAAGTTGAGCTTGTCTTTAATGGAAAGTGTACATGTCCGACAATTCTTCAAGAACCCTCAAACTTTGGCAGCTCTGATATCAAGTTGTAACTGTTAGGAAAACTTATACAAGATCTTTATTTATTTTCATGTAGATCTAACATTAAACAAATTAATATGAGATAACCTAGATCATGTTTCTAAAATTGAATTCAAAGAGAAACAACGATAAGAATACTTACAATATACGCAGCGGAATGAATGAGTCCTTCCTTCAATATCTCTAACCTTTGTATCCTTTCTGTCGTAGAGTATTATCAAGAAACTGCACCGATATTCTATTTTCTTCATAGTCTTCAAAAGTATCCTTAGAATCGCCTAGAATAGAGTGGGCAATTCTCAACACATGAGATAGATATAGAGAGAAGAAGAGAAAATAACAAAGAGGCTTAGAAAATGACTTGTGTTTAGAGAGAATCTCAAACCTATCAGAAAATCTGACTTCTGAACTTATGAACTTATGTTTTGAATTCTCTCAAAGCACTCCTTTTATAGACTCAATTAGGCCATTTAATTTAATTAAAAAATCAATAAAATAATAGCCAATTTGAAGCCCTAGGTCGAAATTATCATGGGCTTTAGGCTCGTGAAATTTCCCATTTGATTATAAGCCCATTGGACTTAAAATCAAGGCCTGTATTATTTTCTATTGATTTAATTAATTAAATAATTATTTAATTCCATTATCAAATTAATTATTTATAATTTGAACCTTGATTTAAATTTATTTATTAATTTAGATACCAATTTTATCTTAATTAATAAATCTGCCATAATTTATCTTTTCTTCTCAAAATTAATAACTCCCTGAAACTATCTAAAATTGACCTGGTCAACTTTGATAATTAAATCAATTAATTGAGACTATCTATATGATTTTATCCAAGGTACAATGGGGACCATGGGCCTATGAAATCAAGCTCCAATAAGTTATCATAAATCTAACAAACAAATTTACTAACTTATTAATTCCTTGTGACTCAACTATAGACTAGGAATTGCACTCTTGAATTCACAGAACGCTCTACAAAAAATATATATATGCTATTAATTATCCATTGTTATAACCATAATTGTCACTCAATCCTCTATAGACGATCTACAATGAGATGGGATTAAAATACAGTCTTACCCCTCATTGTATTTTATCCTTAAAACAATTAGTTCCTTTCTAAATGATATTTCAGTAAACTAATTTAATTACTAAAATGAGATCTCTATCATTTAACACCTTGAACCAAACTAAAAGGAAAATATTGTTTCACTTCTTCATCAGAAGCTATAAATGCTCATATCTATGATAAACACTCCCACTCAATTATACTACCGAGTTCCCAAGATGTAAGTATGGGCTAGTCCGTAGGGTAAGCTCGTAACGAACAAGTCAAAGAACTCAAATAATACAACCAGTTAGAATACTAACCACTCAGAATTGAGATTGAATTGACCTATGGTCCACTATATGATATGACTAGAATAAATAATAACAGTATGTTTACTTATCTTATCAACTGTCAATATCGGTCCAGTCTGATGTAACAAATACATCCGATCTTATCTACTTTGCTAATGTTCTGGAAAGAACATAACACTACAATGTGTAAGTAGATCATATCGTAGATTGGCAAGTCAGTGTAAATCTTGTGCACTAACTAATCTTAGGACTAACTTATTTTGAGCATATAATCCTATTTATATTCCACTGTGATTACGTCACTATAAATACGATTAGCTATATGCTCGGGAATTAATAGAAGTTTCTATTAAACAAATAATCAAGAAAATAACACATGTGAGCAAAGTGATTGACCAGGTCAAAAAGTGATTTCTATTCTTTTATTAATAATAAAATAAGATTACAAAGAATTTGAGTTTTAATTAGGGCGTAAAACCCAAAAATATGTCAGATATGAGAAAAAATATAAAAAACAATCATATATCTATTTCTTTAGGTTTTTAACTAATTCATGATATCCTAGTCCCGGTTGGCGAGAGTCAAAAATACCACTAGTCAAATAGAGTTGGAAACTCATTTAATAATGGACACCACTGTTAACAACCTACTATTCGATCAAAATAAGAAAACAAAATCTCTTATTTTATGAGCTAGACCCACGGTTTCGATAATCATAGATTTAGCCCTAGTAGTCACCGTAGGGGCGAGTCTAGTAGAATTTGACCTATAATTATCTATCTTTCGAAATATAACCTTGTAAAAATAACTAATGAACAACTTCCATAGGGGACGAATCAAAGCGCCCTGAGGCCCCATTAAGCTATTGACTATGTTAAACCAACGGTGGAGATCGAATAAATTCTTAAAATAAGCTCATTATAAAATTAAAAATAGTATTTTTATTATTTTTCGAAAATTAACGACTATGGTTCTCCAAAAAATTGTAAGATTAGAATTTTTAAAACCAAAGTCCTATGATTTCCTATTAATTCTAAAGTGTCATATTGAAACAAATTCAATTAATTTAGAATTAATTTGTTGGTAATTAATAGTTAGGTTTAACTAATATAACGAACCTATACAATTAAGTCCAACTCAGGTAAATGGGCCTTAACAATTGGGCTTGTATGGAGGAGGGTTGGGTCCAGTATGTCGTTCCCACTACAAAGGAACCCAATCTTCCATACAAGATCCAAAAGACTGGAATTTAAACCTTTGTTTTATTAATTGTTATTAATTGATTAGGCCCACTATAGTCATGCAAAGCAAATGGGCCTTGACAAGTGGAATCACCCACAAGAGAGGAATTTAAACTTTACATTTTCTAATGGGCCCAAATAAAACCTATCATTTTATGAATGATTTATTTGGCAAAATCCATATATCTAACAAACATATGAGCCACTATATGCATCTAAGCTCAATTGCAAAAATACCACATATAGTGCAAACCGACATGTTATAATTGGATGGGCCTAATCATGTTACTATATGAGCAATTCTATGAATATATGCAAAAATACCGCAATTTATTTCATTTGCAAAAATACCACAATAAATTTCATTTATAAAAAAATTCAAATTAATTAAATTTTTACAAAAAATATGTCAATTTAAATGAAATTTATCACTAATTAACAAAAGTTAATTTAAATTTCATTTATCAATAATCAACTTGATTTAGGTTAATTTGAAAAATATTCATTTAATTAAATAGGATTTATCAACAATTAACCAAAGTTAATTTAAATCTCATTTATTAAAAAAAAAATATTTATTAATTTGTTGAAAAAATGATATTTTTCAAAATTTAACCTATTTTACATTTTAAAATCAATATCTCAACTATTTTTCAAAATATCTTGTGTTGTTACAACTATAAGCAAAATTTTTAACCATTTAAAAAAATAAAATATTAATAGTTATAACAATCATAATATATCTCAAAATAGTTAATCAAATTCAAATATCCACGAAAATATCTAACTAACAAATTTCAAATAATTTAAATATTAAAAACTATAGAAGAAACAGATATTTATATTTTCAAATAAAAATTTAATAAACTATCAAGAATTTAAAAGAAAATATCTTAAATATTTGATATCTTAATTCTAATATTTTAATATATTAAAAGATTTAAAGTTAAGGAGCAGAGGCCACCAATGGGGCCGAAAGCTTCTCTTCCTCAACTTTCTGAAAAAAATGACAGGGGTAAAGGCAAGCAAGGAATACCATCAGATACTGGAATGGATAAGGAAAAGCTTGTGGATGCTGATGCTCGACAGGCGCAGTCTTCAGGTGCTAAGGAGAGGCTGGTGGATGTAACTGATGATGGGGGGTTGACAGCAAAGAATAACTGGCAAACTCCTAAGAATTTAGGATTTCAAAATAAGTATGGACAAAGAGGAAGTACTAGCAAGAATGGGCACACAGTAAGGGTCCAAGGGAAGAAGTTGATAAATGGTTTTGGGGTCCTGCAGGATCAAACAGAGGGGAGTGTTGGAGACAGGGGTATTTTACAATGTTCTAATAGATAATTGTAATATACTTACTTGGAATATAAGAGGCATGAATAGCCCGAAAAAGCATGCTGCTATGTTAGATATTTGTAGCAAAAATAAAATAGGGATTGGTGCTATCTTAGAAATAAAAATGAAGGGAGAAAAAGTTCAGGACTTAATGAGGAATAAGTTCAGAAACTGGGACTATTTTTCTAGTTCAGTGACTGAAGGAAGAATATTGTTAATTTGGAGGAAAGGTTTTGTCAAAGTTAGTTTGATAAAAGAGGATTCTCAATTTGTTCACTCGGTTAAAATGACAGGTCATAAACAGGCTTTTTACATTAATTTTGTGTATGGGAGGAACACTTTGGAGGAAAGGAAGTGTTTATGGCAAGGCATTTCTCAGCTTGTTCTGCCGAGTCATTCTTGGATGATTTTAGGCGATTTTAAGGTTGTTTTTACAGCGAAGGATAGGAGTGGGGGAAAGCCAGTTTCTCAGTTGGAAATGGTTGATTCTGCTCTTTGGTTTGCCTCGAACCATTTGGAAGCTCTTAAAAGTACAGGTTCTTTCTTTACTTGGACTAACAATCAAGAGGGAGTGTCTAGAATATATTCCAAAATAGACCATGTGTTTATCAATGAGGTTTGGGCAGTGGACTTCCCCAATACTACTGCTGTGTTTAAATGGGAAACTAGCTCCGATAACTGTTCTTGCACCATTTCTGTTTTGCCAATTGAGAACTTAGGGGTTAAACCTTTTAGATTCTATAATTTTTGGACTGAGCATGCTCATTTTAAGCAGCTGGTTTTGGAGTGTTGGAAGCAGCCGATGAAGGGATCTGGTTTGAAATCCATTTTCTTGAAGACAATGAGGCTTAAGCATAAACTTAAAAGATTCAACATGGACCAAATTGGAGATATAGGGGTTCAATTTCAAAAAGCTAAGGATCAATTTCAGAATGCTTTGTATTATGCTCAACTTTATCCAAGTAATATGGTCTATCAAGAAGAAGTTAAAACAACTGCTGCTAACTTCAGAGTTCATGAGAAAAGCTATTACAGCTTTTTAACACAAAGGAGTAAGATAAGGTGGTTGCATCAAGGGGATATGAATACTGCGTTTTTTTTTCCTATATGAAGAAACGCAAAGAGGATAATAGAATAGCCATGTTCATCAATGAGCAAGGTAGGGTGGTGGACAACTACTCGGAAGTTGTTTCTCATTTTCTGAACCATTTTCAGGGTATTATGGGAAGTCCCAGTTTGGTTTTCAAGGGCTTAAACAATAAGATTGTGGATATGGGAGTTAAACTGAATCTAGACCAGCAGCTTTTGTTATTGAAACCGTTCACGCATAAGGAAATTCGAGATGCTATGTTTAGTATTTCTAGCATCAAGTTGCCTTGTCCTGATGGTTTTGGGTCAGCGTTTTATAAGGTGATGTGGCCGGACATAGGGGGTGAGGTTTGTAGAGCGGTTCTCCAATTTTTTGAGACAAGTTTTATTCCAGAAGAATTGCTGAATACTTCATTATCTTTGGTCCCTAAAGTTGATACTCCTAATCGGGCTGTGGATTTTAGACCTATTGCGTGTTGCTCAACTTTGTACAAATGTGTTTCAAAGCAACTTTGCTCTTGATTAGCCAAAGTCCTCCCTTTTTTAGTTCACTCTAATCAGGGAGCGTTTATTCAAGGTAGATCAATAGCCCATAATGTTCTCATTTGTCAAGATATCATCAAGAATTACAGAAGATCTTCCATTTCACCACGGTGTGCAATTAAAGTAGACATAAGCAAAGCCTATGATACAATAGATTGGAGATTTATTGAGGATCTCCTTAAGGCGTTATGCTTCCCTTCTAGATTCATTGGTTGGATAATGACCTGTATTTCCAAAACTTCCTATTCTTTAATTATGAATGGAAGGATTCAGGGCAGGTTCAAAGGGGTGAAGGGGCTGAGACAGGGGGATCCTATTTCCCCTCTATTATTGGTCTTAGTTATGGAGTATCTTACTCGTAGTCTTCATTTAGCTGCGCAGAACTCAGCCTTCAGATTCCATCCTTTATGTAAGAATCTTAAGCTCATTAGCCTTTGTTTTGCTAATGACTTATTGATTTTTTGTAAAGGGGTTTTGTCATCAGTTAAAATCATCAAGAGTGTGTTGGGGGAGTTTAGTTCTGTGACTGGTCTTTAGATTAATGAGAGTAAATCTCAGGTTTTTTATGGGGGAATTTCAACTTTTGACCGAGAGCTTTTGTCTACTGAGTTGAACCTTTCTGAGGGTGTGTTCCCTCTGAAATATCTTGGAGTCCCTATCAGACCTACAAAATGGAAGCATGAAGATTGTGATGTCATCATTCAAAAAATAAAAATGAGATTACACACCTGGGCTAGTAGACATCTATCATTTGTAGGCAGAATGCAACTTATTCATTTTGTTTTGTTTGGTCTGAGGAATTATTGGATAAGCATTTTTTTTCTACCTCAAAGTGTTATCAAGGAAATTGAGAGGCTATGTCATGGCTTTCTTTGGGGTCTCAATGGTAATAGGTGTAAGATTCATATGGCTTCTTGGGATAAAGTTTGCTTGCCTAAGGCTTTTGGGGGGCTCGGTTTCAGAAATGGCCAGCGTTGGAATCATGCTATATTAGCTAAGTATATTTGGGCTGTCTCCGAAAAGCATGATGTTTTGTGGGTAAAATGGATCAACTCAGTTTATCTGAAAGGCTCTGATTTCTAGTCCTATAGATTACCCCAGGATACCAGCTGGTATTGGAGGAAGTTATGCAATATCAGAGGTAAATTCAGTAGGGAGGATAGCATTGCTGCTGGTTTAAATGGGAAGTTTAACTCTACCAATCTATATATTCAGTCCTTGAATCATGTTCAGGTAGGATACTACAAAGCTGTATGGTGTAGATTATCCTTACCTAAGCATAGATTTCTGTTATGGCAGGTCATAAATGCTCAGTTACTGACTTTTGATAATCTGTTGAGGTTCAAAGTGCCTCTTGATTCTGTCATGTGCCCAGTTTGTGGTGTTAGGGAAGAGAGCCACTCTCACTTATTTTTTGCCTGTTCTTTATCAGTTAAGGTTCTGGAGATCCTAGCTGAGTGGGTGAATATCAGGTTATGGCCTTATGAATTTGATAGATGGAGAGATTGGCTTTCTAGCAGGAACAATGGGTTACTATCTCACATTTATAACATGTTGTTTGCTGCTGTTGTGTACTGCATTTGGAGGAACCGAAATTGCTGTATTTTTTATCTCTATTCTCGGACTGCATCCAGTATAGCTGCTGAAGTTAGGCTTTTAATGCAGAACAGGCTTATTAGTATTAGTAAGAAGAAGTTATCTGTTCAGGGAACTTGTTTAATTGCTCAATTTACTATGTAATTTGCTAGTATTTTGCTCTGTTTTCCCTGGTTTGGTTCGGCTGTAGCTGATGTGTTCTTGTTTGTTGAGGCTTGCTTTTGTTAGCTGGTTTTGAGCTGTTTGTATTGTAATCTTGGTTGTTTGATTAATGAAGTTCCTACTTTCTTCTTGATCAAAAAAAAGATTTAAAGTTAAGTTGTTAGTCTATTTTTAAATTTGAATTTGAATCTTTGTAGAAAATTTCTAATTATTTAAATCTCAACTAACAAAAATATCTTATTAAAAAATAATTTTAAATAATAAAACATATATGATATTTTTGGTTTTGATTATAATTAATTTTCACAAAATTTATTTTTCTTTATTTTTAAAAAAAATAAATCAGATGAACAGTACCACGGTAGTATTCATCACGTGCGGTTGGCTGGTGCGCGCGGGCGATGCGTGGGCGTGAACGTGGGCAAGCGCGCGCGCATGGCAGCCAGAGGAAAATATTTAAAAAAAAAAAAATTGAGCAATTTTTTCAAACCAAAACCATTTTCTAATTAATTTTTAACATGTTTTACACAAAATAAAGCATATATAAAAATTAATAGCATAGAAAACACAACAAAATAACCTAAAAATTGCTATTAACATAAAAACATGAAAACCATCCAATTATTCAAACACATCAAATAATCTAATTTTTTGACATGTTCATGCGTGAAAATAAAGATTACCAAAGGCTCTGAGGCCAGTTGTTGGGAAAAGTTATAGAGGATCTTTATTTATTTTCATGTAGATCTAACATTAAACAAATTAATATGAGATAACCTAGAACATATTTCTAAAATTAAATTCAAAGAGAAACAACTATAAGAATACTTACAGTATACGCAGCGGAATAAATGAGTCATTCTTTCAGTTTCTCTAACCCATGTATCCTTTCTGTGGCAGAGTATTATCAAGAAACTGAACCGATCTTCTATTTTCTTCATAGTCTTCCAAAGTATCCTTAGAATCACCTAGACTAGAGTGGGAAATTCTCACAAAGAGGAAATTCTTCCAAAGAGAAAATAACAAAGAGGCTTAGAAAATGACTTGTGTTTAGAGAGAATCTCAAACCTATCAGAAACTCTGACTTCTGAACTTATGAACTTATGTTTTGAATTCTCTCAAAGCACTCCTTTTATAGACTCAATTAAGCCATTTAATTTAATTAAAAAATCAATAAAATAATAGCCAATTTGAAGCCCTAGGTCGAAATTATCATGGGCTTTAGGCTCGTGAAATTTCCCATTTGATTATAAGCCCATTGGACTTAAAATCAAGGCCTGTATTATTTTTTATTGATTTAATTAATTAAATAATTATTTAATTCCTTTATCAAATTAATTATTTATAATTTGAACCTTGATTTAAATTTATTTATTAATTTAGATACAAATTTTATCTTAATTAATAAATCTGCCATAATTTATCTTTTCTTCTCAAAATTAATAACTCCCTGAAACTATCTAAAATTGACCTGGTCAACTTTGATAATTAAATCAATTAATTGAGACTATCTATATGATTTTATCCAAGGTACAATGGGGACCATGGGCCTATGAAATCAAGCTCCAATAAGTTATCATAAATTTAACAAATAAATTTACTAACTTATTAATTCCTTGTGACTCAACTATAGACTAGGAATTGCACTCTTGAATTCACAGAACGCTCTATAAAAAATATATATATGCTATTAATTATCCATTGTTATAACCATAATTGTCACTCAATCCTCTATTGACGATCTACAATGAGATGGGATTAAAATACAGTCTTACCCCTCATTGTATTTTATCCTTAAAACAATTAGTTCCTTTCTAAATGATATTTCAGTAAACTAATTTGATTACTAAAATGAGATCTCTATCATTTAACACCTTGAACCAAACTAAAAGGAAAATATTGTTTCACTTCTTCATCAGAAGCTATAGATGTTCATATCTATGATTAACACTCCCACTCAATTATACTACCGAGTTCCCAAGATGTAAGTATGGGCTAGTCCGTAGGGTAAGATGGTAACGAACAAGTCAAAGAAGTCAAATAATACAATAAGTTAGAATACTTACCACTCAGAATTGAGATTGAATTGACCTATGGTCAACTATATGATATGACAAGAATAGATAATAACGGTATGTTTAGTTATCTTATCAACTGTCAATATCGGTCTAGTCCGATGTAACAAATACATCCAATCTTATCTACTTTGCTAATGTTCTGGAAAGAACATAACACTACAATGTGTAAGTAGATCATATCGTAGATTTGCAAGTCAGTGTAAATCTTGTGCACTGACTAATCTTAGGACTAACTTATTTTGAACATATAATCATATTTATATTCTACTGTGATTACGTCACTATAAATACGATTAGCTATATGCTCGGAATTTAATAAAATTTTATATTATACAAATAATCATGAAAATAAAACATGTGAGCAAAGTGATTGACCATGTCAAAAAATGATTACTTTTCTTTTATTGAAAATAAAATGAGATTACAAAGAATTTGAGTTTTAATTAGGGCATAAAACCCCAACAGTAACGTCCTCCTAATCCAGGACCATTACATTGTGTACTTTAAATAGTGCCAGATTTGCTAATCAAGTCACTTGGTTATAAACGTGTAGGTAAGTTTAGTGACAAGGGTTGGGGTTAAAAATTTTGGTCAAAGGGAAATGTTAATGTTTCATTAAAAATATTTGGGTTCTTACATGGGATCCCAAAATAACAAAAACATATGTTTAAAAGGTCCACTACTGTTCAAAAGTTACAACCAGCTGACCTAAGCGGCAAAATAAGGGATAGAACCCTAGTTCCTCCAAGAATAACCCCGCCCGTTGTTGTCGAGCAGCCGCATATGTACACACTGCCACCGAAGCTGTCAAAATAATGGCTTGTCCAACTTCCCTTTCCCCTTACCTACATCGCATAACACACGTAAGTCGAGGCACAACAAGAAATCTTAAACATATACATTAATAGTAAATACAGATTCCAGATGCATACAATTACAAATAAATGACTACCATGTAATAACGGGGGGCCCGCTGCCCTAAATAAATGGCTAATAATTCATATTGGGGCCCAGCGCCCTAGAATATGGGAGTAATGAGTCACCTCGGGGGCCCGTGCCCTATCCTCTGTATAACTAGCCTTAGAGCTAGCCCAGCATACCTGGCGCTTCAATTTTTTATGACCATTGCATCAGACAAGCGTATAATGCGCTCCTGATTAGGACAAACCATACCGACCAATGCTCAGCGCGCTATTGTCACCCTTGACTTATCAGTCAAGGCTTTCAAATCAGATAAAGTAAACAAGCACACATCTTTTAACAGTTATCCCAAAACAGAGCATTCAAACATGCTTAATCAATTAATCACAACATAATCATAATCATGTTTATTCTCAGGTGCCCGAACCCTATTCATAATCACATTAACATAATCTGATAAATAGATAACTAGTTACTGATAAGCATACTTCAGATAATACAAGTACGGATGCATATTAATCATACATCTCAGTCAATTAAATACAAACACAGTAATGACCATGTTCCTTAACGAGGCCGAACCCTAACCACGCAGGTAGTCACATTTAACAAGTATTGGTGCAATTTTCTTACCTTAAAACACAACGAATAATAAGAATGATCCTTGAGCACGATCCTGGTTTGAGCCCCTAGCGGTATTCTAGTCACAACCATAATATAAAATCCCATCAATAACGAGCGAATAAAGGCTTCTGGACCGAGTCCTAGCCTTCGGGACGTCAATCTCTACTAAACAAGGTAGTAGGATCGATCCCAAGCCTTAGGTTTGAGTTCTCACCAAAATCCTATCCATACATATCCAAATCCCAAAAAAAAAGTTCCCAATCAACTCAACACCTCAATACCAACAAAACCCAAGCTTAAACTTGGCCAAAACCTCATAAAATCTCCAAATTCATATTGATTTTTCAAAACTCTAAAACTTAACTAAAACCGGAGAAAACACAGAGAATTAAGGCTATAAATAAATACCTATGCTGCCCAAAATGATGCTAAGCCTTTCCCCAAGCAATCCCGAGACTAAGCTAGCTTTGATTCCCCTTAGATCACAAGAAATTCCCAAGGAAATTGAGAGAGAGAGAGAGAGAGAGAGAGTAACGAGATGGAGAGAAAGTTAAGAGGGAGTTTGCTGAGTGTTTGTACGTTTCTGTGTTTGTGAGGTTACTTAGAGTTCAAGTAACTCTAAGTAAATCCCGAGGCTCGGGGTACCAAAAACGTCCCCGAGGGTAAAATGGTCAAAATCCCCAAAATTTCCTCATAATCTCTCTAAAACCTAATATATCTTCAAATATTTATTCCCATTACCCGATATCCTTAATGTACTAAATACCCAAAATACCCCCTTGACTCACTGAGAGTCAAGTATTTGGTCCCGTTGTGACTTTCTCACTAACTTGCTGCCTAGGATTCGCCTCGTGCTGAGTAACCCAAATATATCAACATAATAATGTGGTCCCACACATATATCACATATATGCACATATATTCATAATACATTCGTAGCGGGCCAAATTACGAAAATTTCCCTTCTAATAAGAAACGAGCCCACATGCATATTTAATACACCTAAACATGCATATATAGTCATATTATAATGTAACTCACATAATCATATAATGATACACATACATAACACATAAACACATATTTCATAATTGAATCACATAATATTCCATAATTTGCCATCTTGGCCCCCTAATAAAGGCCCAAAGCCTTATTAGGTATTTTGGGACGTTACAAAAGTTACGTAGACTCAAAGTGCAGGAATGTAGATTTAAAAGTGGGAGACTACGTCTTCCTTAGAGTCTTACCATGGAAAGGGGTGAGGAGATTTGGGAAGAAGGGCAAGCTAAACCTTAGATTTGTATGAACTTTTGAGATCTTGGAGAAGATTGGTCAGGTGGCCTAGAGATTAGCCTTACCTCCGTCACCGTTGGATGTACATAACGTGTTTCATATTTTAACACTTCGTAAGTATGTGTCAGACGTGACTTATGTTTTGAGTTACGAGGATCTGGAGCTACATGCAGATCTCTCCGTTGAGGAACAACCTGTCCAGATGCTAGACATTTTAACACTTCGTAAGTATGTGTCAGACCTGACTTATGTTTTGAGTTATGAGGATCTAGAGCTACATGCAGATCTCTCCTATGAGGAACAACTAGTCCAGATGCTAGACAGGAAGGACAAGGTCCTGAGAAACAAAACCATACTTTTTATTATGGTATTATGGAGGAACAGAAAGGTCGAGGAGGCGATCTGGGAGTTAGAGTCCAACATGCGGGATCACTATCCCGAGCTGTTCAGGTAAAAATTCGAGGACGAAATTCTTGTTAGAGAGGGATAGTTGTAATATCCCAAATTCACTAATAAGGCTTAGTGCCTTGATTAGGGGGCCAGGAGGGCAATAATTTATTTAATTGCAATATTATGTGACGATATGCATGATTATACGAATTATCTGAGTTATATTATAATATGATTGTATTTGCATGTTTAGGTTTATTAAGCATGCATGTGGACCCGTTTCTGTTTAGAATGGCATTTTAGTAATTTTACCATGTTGAGGGAATACCGGTATATATATGTGGATATATTTTGGTTATTCAACATGAGACGATCCTAGTGAGCAAAGTACCAGTTTATTCATAACGGGGTTAAATACTCAGCTTAGGGTGAGCCTAGGGGTATTTTGGTAATTTAGTAAATTACCTAGATTTATCTGGTAATGGGAATTGTTTAGTGGATATTTGAGGATATTGGAAATAATGGGAATTATGAGGCGTTAATTATGATTCATGGGACATGTGACAAAAGAATAGGTTGCCCTTGAGGGCATAAGAGAGTAAGCTAAGGGCAAGGGGTATTATAATCATTTCAAGCCTAAGGAACAGATATACTAAGTTAATCCAGAAGCTAGGGAAAATAAGGAAGCAATCAGTTCTCTCTCGTTCTCTCTCTCTCTCTCATAGCTTGGGTTGTTTTTGAATTTTTGAAGGAAGAAAAGCTCAAAGATTGGAAGATTGAAGCTAGGTTTGGGCTACAGGGCAGCTTAGGATTACAGCATAATAGTTTGAGGTAACAAGTCTTTTTGTTTTGCTGTGAATTGCTTATGTTCTTGAGGTGTTCTTGAGCTTTGAAGCTCAAGTATGGGTTTTGAGTTTTAGTGGGAGTTTGGGGGAGTTTTTGGTGTCTATATGTTACTTAGGTTGAATTATATTAGTTTTGGGACTCATTTCTGGCTGGGATTGGCAATTGGAGTGGATTTTTATGGTTTGAGTTCGGAGAAAAAGCAGGTGGAAAACCCAAAATTTCTAGGTTCACAGGGTAGCTCCCTTGCCCTTGTGCAGGGGAAGGCTAGGGGCTTTCTATTAGGGCACCCCTGCTCTATGTAAGGGAAGTGCTAGGGGGCCCTCTGATTTGGTTGGGCACCCCTACCCTATTCTTGGGCATCCCAACCCTATACCAATCTCAGCAAAACCCAATTTTAGGACTTGGGAAGGGCTTGGGGGCTCGGGGGATGGTTCCACCACCCCGTTGGGCAGGATTGGAAGTCTCGAGAGCATGAGAGTGGTCCCAAAGTTTTTTTTGGGATTGAATCTTAAAGAGATTACTACTTACGGTTGTGACTAGGTTACCACTAGGGCTCACGGAAGGATCGTGCTCGAGGGTCGTTCATATTTAACGTGTGCATGGAACAAAGGTAAGAAAAATGTACCTGATACGTGATGTATGTGATTAGGGCTTGGCCCGATTGTTTAATATAGATTTGTTTAGGGCTTGGGCTCTTGTAAATGCGCATGATTATGATTATGCTTGTGATTGTTTGATTAAGCATGTTGAATGCTCTGTATCTGGATAATTGTTGTATAATGAATGTCTGTTTGCATTATCTGATTGAGAAAGGATTGACTTATAAGTCAAGTACGACAATAGTGCTGAGCGCTGGTCGTTATGGTTAGGCCTAATCAGGAGCGCTTTATACGCTTGTTCGACCCAATGGTCATGGAAAATTAAAGTGCCAAGTACGCAGGGCCAGCTCCAAGGCTGGTTATACAGAGGATATGGCGACGAGCCTCAGGGTGACTTATTAGTCTCTTATCCTAGGGCACTAGGCCCCAGTATGACTTATTTTTCAATTATTTAGGGCATATGCCCCCAATATGATGTTGTAGTCATTTATATGAATAGAATGCATGCATGAGTAGGGTTATTATTGCTAGCCATGCTTATTATGATTCGGTAATATGTTATTACCTACTTATGAGCATGTTTAAGTTTTCTTGCTGAGGCTTGGCACATGGGTGCTATGTGGTGCAGGTAAGGGGAAAGGGAAGCTAGACCAGCCATGAGTTGGAGAGCTTAGGTGGCGACGTGTACAAATGCGGCTGCTTGACCACCACGGCTGGGGTTTCACAGAGGAACTAGGGTCAAACCCTATTCTGCCGCTTAGGTCGGCTGTTTGTAACTTTTGAATTGTAATTACCCTTTTGGAACTGTAAACAACTTTGTAAATGTTTATTATGGGATCCCATGTAAGAACTAGACGTTTTAATTAAACGACTATTCCTTTCATCCAAAAAATTTAACCCTAAGCTGTTAATCTCATTTAGTTACACGATTATGGAAAAATGACTCGTTTAGCAAGTCTTGCTCTATTTAAGTACACTGTGTAACAATCTTGGCTATCCAGGGCGTTACACTTACAAAGGATAGGCCTTTGAGGGAACTCACCTTAGGTGAATTAACTGTCTGTGAATCTTGTCTAGAAGGCAAACTGACCAAGCGTCCATTCTCTGTAAAGGGTGATAGGGCCAAAGAACCACTTGGACTTGTTCATTCATATGTTTTTGGACCTTTGAATGTACAAGCCAGGGGTGGTTTTGAGTATTTCATCACTTTCATTGACAATTACTCTAGATACTCATGTCTTTTCCTTATGCATAGGAAATCAGAATGATTTTCAAAGTTTAAGGAATTCCAAGCTATGGATAAGAAACAATTAGGTAAAATGTTAAAGATCTTGTGATTTGATAGAGGTAGAAAATATTTGGATATGCAGTTCCAAGAACATTTAACTGAACTTGGAATTTTATCACAACTTATTGCCTCGGGAACTCCGTAAAAAAATGGTGTAGCAGAACGCCGGAATAGGACTTTATTGGAAATGGATAGATGCATGCTTAGTTACTCAACTCTGAAACCTTCATTCTGGGGACATGCAATTGAAACTATGAATGACATTCTAAATGTCGTACCGTCCAAATCTATCCCAAAAACACCTTTTGAAATCTGGAATGATCGTGAACCTAGTTTATAGAATCTGGGGGTGTCCCGCCCACGTCCTAAGGAAAAAGGAAGGAAACTAGAACTGCAAAGCGAATTTCGCATGTTTGTTGGCTATCCTAAAGGCACTCGGGGTGGACTTTTCTATAGTCATTCAGAAAAGAAAGTGTTTACTTCTACGAATGCTAATTTTCCTGAAAATGATTATGTCCACCATTTCAAACCACGCAACAAAGTAGTTTTAGAGGAGGTGGTTGAAGAATTGACTCCAACCAATGTTCCATCATCATCAACGAATGTTGATGATGAAATTCCAACTCTTCATGCCCAACCGAGGTAGGTTGATTTAAATGAAGAAGGTACCATTGTTCCTGAGCAAATAGTCACGGAGCCTCGTCATAGTGGGAAGGTTTGTAGGAACCCAGTTCTCTATGGTTTGGATGGTGAAACCAATATGGTTGTTCGTGAAACTGGTGACGATGATCCGTTGTCTTTCAAACAGGCAATGGCTATCCCTAAAAATGAACTATGGCTTGAAGCCATGAAACAGGAAATGGAGTCCATGTACTAAAATTTTGTCTGGGATCTCATGGAAGCACCTAGTGACTATAGGGGCATTTGGGGCAAGTGGATCTACAAGAAGAAACGAGGTGTTGATGGAAAGATCGAAACTTCTAAAGCTCGATTAGTGGCAAAGGGTTATACCCAAAGAGAAGGTGTGGACTATGAGGAATCTTTTAGTCCGGTAGCCATGCTCAAGTCCATTCGCATCCTCCTATCCATAGCATATGCTCTTGACTATGAGATCTGGCAAATGGACATCAAGACAACTTTTCTTAATGGGAAGCTTGATGAAGTCATTTATATGGATCAGCCAAAAGGATTTAAAGTAACTAGAAAAGAAGGTAAAATTTGTAAGTTGAATAGGTCAATTTATGGACTTAAGCAAGCATCTCGTTACTAGAACCTTAGGTTTGATGAGATAATCAAAACCTATGGCTTTGAACAAAATATTGATGAGCCTTGTGTTTACCAACTGAAGGCAAATGAAATAGTGGTATTCCTGGTTCTTTATGTAGATGATATCTTACTCATTGGAAACAATGTTAAGAAATTATCATATGTGAAAAATTGGCTGAGCACTCAATTCTAGATGAAGGATTTGGGTGAAGCGAGTTATGTTCTAGGCATCTAAATCATTTGGGATAGAAAGAACAAACTCTTAGCTCTGTCTCAAGTAGCTTACAATTATAAAGAGCTTGAACATTTCTCAATGAAAAATTCCAAGAAAGGATGTCTACCATCCCACCAAGGAATTCTTCTTTTAAAGAAGAAGTCTCCCCAGACTTCTGCAGAGGAAGATGCAATGAGAAAAAATTCCTTACGCATCTGCAGTTGAACATCTAATGTATGCTTTGTTGTGTACTAGACCAGATATCTACTATGCAGTGGGAGTAATGAGCAGGTATCAGTCAGACCCAGCACTGGAACATTGGATAACAAGTAAGCATATCCTGAATTATTTAAGGCGGACTAGGAATTGTATGTTAGTCTACAAGGGTGGTGTTCTAAACCCTACAGACTACACCAATTCAGACTTTCAGATTGATGTCGATGACAGGAAGTCTACTTTTGGAATGGTGTTTACTCTTGGGGGTGGAGAAATAATATGAGCGTAAAGCAGTCTGCGTTCTCTTGTTTCCACAATGGAGGCTAAGTACATAGTTGCGTCTGAATCAGTTAAGGAAATAGTCTGGCTAAAGAAGTTTATTCAGATCTTGGTGCTATTCCAGTTATGGATAAACCGCTTGTGTTGTTTTGTGATATAACAGGAGCCAATTTGAAAGAACCTCGAATTCATAAGAGGAGCAGGCATATAGAAATGAAGTATCACATAATTCGAGAATATGCGGCCAGGGGAGATGTGAAGGTTATGAAGATTGGATCTGAAGACAATCTTGTAGATTCGTTTACAAAGACACTACTAGAAGCTACATTTGATAAGCATATCAAGGAAATGAGATTAGTAGAATTAAGGCATTAGTTTCAACTAGTGCAAGTGGGAGTTTGTTGGGGTTTTATGCCCTAATTAAAACCCAATTTCATTGTAATATCATTTTAGTATCAATAAAATAATAGAAATCACTTTTGACCTGGTCAATCACATTACTTACATGTTTTATTTTCATGATTATTTGTTTAATATAAACTTCTATTAAATCATGAGCATATAGCTAATCGTATTTATAGTGACGTAATCACAGTGGATTATAAATATGATTATATGTTAAAAAATAAGTGCCAATCTATGATATGATCCACTTACACATTTTAGTATTATGTTTTTTCGAGAACATTAGCAAAGTAGATAAGATTGGATGTATTTGTTATATCGAACTGGACCGATATTGACAGTAGATAAGATAAGATGACATACCGTTATTATCTATTCTAGTCATATCATATAGTTGACCATAGGTAAATTCAATCTCAATTCCGAGAGGTTAGTATTCTAACTGAATGTACTATTTGAGTTATTTGACTTGTTCGTTACCATCCCACCCTAAGGACTAGCCCATACTTACATCTTGGGAACTCGGTAGTATAATTTAGTGGCAGTTTTAATCATAGATATGAACATTTATAGCTTCTGATGAAGAAGTAAAACGATGGTTTCCTGTTAGTTTTGTTCGAGGTGCTAAATGATAGAGATCTTATTTTAGTAATTAATATTAGTTTACTGAAATATCATTTACAAGGAACTAAGTGTTTTAAGGATAAAATACAATGAGGGGTAAAATGGTATTTTATTCTCATCTCATTGTAGACCGTCTATAGATGATTGAGTGATAATTATGGTTGTAACAATGGATAACTAATAACGTATCTATATTTCTTATAGAGCATTCTTTGAATTCAAGAGTGTGATTTCGAGTCTTTAGTAGAGTCTCGAAGAATTAATAAGTTAGTGAATTTATGATATCCTATTGGAGCTTGATTTCGTAGGTCCATGGTCCCCTCAGTACCTTGGATAAGATCATTTATATAGTCTCATTTAATTGATTTTTAAAAATTAAAGATAATAAAATATGAAAATGATTTTTTATAACAAACCCAAAAATATCAGATTTATTTTATCATTTAAAAATATTTTTTAAAATAAGTTATTTTTGTTGTTTGTTATTTAAAAATTGGATATTTTCTACAAAGTTTCAAATTCAAATTTAAAAATAGGTTAACTAATTAATTTTAAATCTTTTAATATATTAAAATATTAGAATTAAGTTATCAAATTTGAAAGATATTTTTTTAAATACTTGTTATTTTTTTATATCTTTTATTTGAAAATATTAATATCTGATTATTTTATAGATTTTAATATTTAAATTATTTAAAATTTGAAAATTTGTTGACTAGATATTTTTATGGACATTTGAATTTGTTTAACTATTTAAGATATTTTAGGTTTGTTATAACTATCAATATATTTTTTAATAAATAGTTAAGATATTTCCTGATAGTTGTACCAACACAAGATAGTTTTTGAAAAACAGTTAATGATATTTGTTTTTAAATTGATTAAATTTTAAAAATATCACATTTTTCAAACCAATTAAAAAAATACTAATTTTTTAATTGTTAATAAGTGAGATTTAAATTAACTTTAGGTTAGTTGTTGATAAATCCTATTTATATTAATTAATATTTTTTTAAATAACTTGAAATAAGTTGATTGTTGATAAATGAAATTTAAATTAACTTTTGTTAATTTTTGATAAATTTAATTTAAATTGACTTATTTATTTATTTTTTGCAAAAAATTATTTAATTCAAATTTTGGATAAATTCTAGAAAATTAATTGTGGTATTTTTGCAAATGAAATAAATTGTAGTATTTTTGCATAGATTCGTGGACTTGCTCATATAGTAACTTGATTAAGACCATCCAATTATAACATGCATGTTTACACTATATGTGGTATTTTTTGCAATTGTGCTTCGATGCATATAGTGACACATATGTTTGCATAATATATGGTAGTTTGCTAAATAAAACATTCATAAAATGATAGGTTTTATTTGAGCCCATTAAAAAATGTAAAGTTTAAAGGGAAATTTTTATATATACTGCACATAACAAAAAAAAATTTAGAATTTACGGTAATCCCAACTTCTTACAAATTTATGGTAAAATGTAAGCCCACAAGCCCAAAACCCAATACCACATACACGGAAGACCCCAACCCACAAACATAACCCTTTACAACTCAACCCATCTTTTTGTAACATGTTGTCTTCAACATATTTTCAGAGATCTTCAAAGAATAAAAAACATCCGAAAACCATATATTTGAGCTTACAAATCTGAGAAGTCTGGGTAAAATCAGAAATTTTCTTCTGCAATCTACTGCGAAATTTTTGAATCGATGGGTCTACAAAAACAACTACACGACATTTATTATGTGGTAAGTTTCCTTGTTCTTCTATTTTGTTCTTGGAACATGTTGCATTTAGAATAGATAATTAGTCGGAGTTTATAACTTTCAAAAATCACTAAGCCAATCTAGCAAAAACATATATTTTAACACATATCTCCACGGAATCATAGACAAATTTTACCATGGAAACAACTGAAAAACATGAAAACCTTTTATAAAAAAAAATGTTACAATATTATGAAGATGTTTCTTAGAATGTCTCCAATTTATTGAAAACATTTATTAATCTTTAAGTTATTTGCTCTTGCTTGTGCAGAATTTGGTAGTTTATAACCCATTAAGTGAGGAGTTTATATGTTAAATTCTCATTTTACTGGTGGATGTGTTAATGAATAGCTTGTGCAGAATTTGGTAGTTTATAACCCATAAGGTATTTGTCTTTGCTAAATCTTTGATGCTCCTATTTGGTTTTATAATGAAAATATAAAGAATTTTACATATTAATCTAATTTTTTATTTTTATTCATTTGCAGACATGAATCCAATAACATCTTTGGTATATTATGATGGTCATTGGAATGAAAATAATGTGTATGATGATTTCAAAATGCTTGGAGTGTTAATACCATTAGATTGCTCATTTACAACACTAATGAATATCTTGTCTACAGAGTTGTCTACCATTCTGTCAATAGAAAATGCAACAATTGAGTACCAGGTTGCAGAAACATTTCCTCCATTGAAGATCAATAGTGATAGCTCTATACAATTCTACTTGGAGTGCAAAAAAAAAAAATAACAGAACACTCACAAAATACCCTTTGATAGTTTCTGTAACAGAGAACAACCAAACTATCACCTGTGGAGCACTTCAAAAGATGAGTTCTACTGTTGCTTCAAGTAGTAATAATATAGTGAATGATATTTCAGACACATCAACATTCTCTATAAATGAACCTCAAGAACTACCAAATTTCATTCAATTGGCAGATCAAATTACAGATTTAATTTTGGAGAAGGAACAACATGAATCAATTCCTGAACACATCGGAACAGAAACTACAGTTATAACTCATGCAATTTCTGATGAAATAAGAGAAAAACAGGTATACAAAAACAAAGAGGTTCTTACAACAACAATTGGTCTCTATGCCATAAAAAACAATTTCTAGTTCAAGGTCCACAAATCTTGCAAAAAAGAATATCAGTTGAAGTGCCTTGATTCAGAATGTACGTGGTCATTTCGTGCTGCAAGATATGGAAAGACAGATATGTTCCAATTTAGGAAGCTCAATCGTTCCCACACATGTTCCTTGGACATTATTCTTGGAGATCACCGCCAAGCTTCAAGTAGTATGGTTGGGAATGTTGTGAAGAGCAAGTTCACAGATCCAAAAACAAATTATAGTCCTAAAGATATAGCTAAAGACATGTTGGACAGATATGTAGTTTCCATGAGTTACCAAAAAGCATGGCGATCTAAGGAAAAAACAGTTAATTTTGTACATGGTTCAAGTCAAGATTCCAACCGAGACATTCCACGATATCAGCACATTTTGAAGCACAAAAATCCAGGTACTGTAATAGATTTGGAAATTGATAGTCCAAACAGATTTAAATATCTTTTTATGGCTATGGGACAATCAATTCTAAGTTGGAAACATTGCATTCCAGTAATTGTTGTTGATGGAACATTCCTAAAAGCTGCATTTGGCAGTACACTTCTCACAGCTTCAACACAAGATGCAAATAGACACATCTTCCCATTGGCTTTTGCTATAACAGATTCTGAAAACAATGATTCATGGGAGTGGTTCTTCAGAATAATAAAAGAATGTTATGGAGAAAGAGAAGAGTTGTGTATAGTTTCAGATAGACATGAAAGCATAGAGAATGCTATAAAAAATGTCTTTCCAAATGTAACTCATGGAGTGTGCTCCTACCATCTTTTCTGCAACATAAAGACCAAGTTTAGAACAGATGCAGAAGCAACCAATATCGCATTTCATGCTGCTGCAAAAGCTTATAACTTGGAAGATTTTGAAAAATACATGAAGGACTTGGACAGTTTACATGAAGGAATCCGCCCTTTTCTAGCCAATGAGGTTAAATATGAAAAGTGGGCAAGAATCTACTCCAAAAGTCGTAGATATGCAGCTATGACTTCAAACATAGCTGAATCCATTAATGCAGCACTAAAAAAAATGAGAGAGCTTCCAGTAACAACATTACTTGAGTGCCTTAGAAACCTGATTAAAAAATGGAGCTACAACAACAAAAAAGAAGCAGAAGCAACCTTTACAGACTTGCCAAAGAAACAAGAGGAATACTTAAGAAAGAACTTTGTCAAGTCATTAAGAATGACTATAAGTACAATTATTTTTATTTATAAATACCACTGTATTAATATACTTCCTTGTTCATTATTTATTATTTCATTGCAGGTAGAACCAGCTAGAACACTCAATTACAGTGTACATAGTGGTTTAACATCAAGCATTGTAGACATTGCAAAGAAATCATGCACTTGTAACAAGTTTGATTTGGATGAATTACCTTGTGAACATGCCATGGCAGTCATTAGAAAGATGAACCTTCAGTATAAAAAACATTGCTCATATTATTTCACAAAACAAGCCATGTTGAGCACCTATAATGCATCAATATATCCATTGGGAGATCCAAAAACATGGAGAGTTCCACCTAATGTTGAGGAAATAGAAGTACTACCTCAAAAGGGGAACAGAAAAAGTGGAAGGCCAAGGAAAAAAAGGTTTGTTTCAACAAGAGAAGGGTCTTATCAGCTTAAATATGGAAGGTGTGGAGAGCATGGGCACAACTGAAAAACCTGCACAAACCAGCCTCTATTGAGAACCAAAAAAACAAAAAAATACTTAAAGCTTATAGATTGAAAATACTTATTATTTGAATTTTGAAACTTTGTATGTTTCAGTACAGTGATTGGAACATTACTTATCACTATTACTTGTGATAAAGCTTTATGAAATTTTATTGAATATTATAAAAACTTAGTAAAAAATTTGCATCAATATATCAGAATTAATGTTCAGAGCGTTATCTGTAAATTTTCGTTACATATTTTTTACAGATATATCTGTGTACGCCGTAAACATCCACGGGTTATTAGCGAGCTGGAAAAGGGCATAATTCTATCCGCCACATGGAAGTCACCAACCCAGAGCTGCTGTTACGAGTCTCCACCTCTTTAGCCTGAGCTAGTCAAAGGGTTAGTAAGAATACTAAGCTCGAGGTGCGGCATAGAACTGACACCCCCGACCATTTATGAAGTCAACCACGCAATGTAAACGTGCGCATATTAGACATCATGTGTCTACTCCATTCCTGAATTCTTGGACACGCAGCATAAACGTGCGTATTCAGGCACCCCACGACTGGTTTGGGCCATGCGGCCCATTATCCCCCTTACCTATTGATTAGACAACACTTCATTGTCAGGTTTTAGGAATTAATCATAAGGGTCACAGAGGTGACATGAAGGGTAAGAAGGTCACGGGATGACCCCCTTTACCAACACTCAGGTATCCTCTCCCAATAAATATGGAGACCCTGGGCGTTGCAAGAGGTTGGCGCCTTGTTTGTAAAGAAACACCCTGTAAGGAATACTAGAGATATATCCATAATATTGGCTGGTGGACTAGAGGGATTTTAACCTTCGAACTACCTAAAAGAAAAGGAGTTATAACCTTCCTCCTATACTATTTTTGCCAGTTTGGAATATAAATATTTACATATTACGGTTCATTATCTAGCACTAATCCACCCCGTTTATTCGTATAATTATCTGTTGCCGAAGAACCGCGTCAACAGTTTGGTTCTTTCATTGAGAGAATTTAGATTGGTGTTATTGCAAAAACCCAACCATGGTGGTTACTTGCTCGAGGCATGGTAATGATGCGGATCAACGTGATGGGCAGGAGGCCCACCATGCTGCCATATCCGATGAGCAAAACCCCGAGGTTCAGCAACGACCGGGAAAGCAGCCAATGGGCCAGGGAGACACCGAAAGTTCGCCTCCCCGGCCGCCAAATCCGAACCCAGATTTCTATACGGTGATAGAAATGGAAAATGCACAGTTGAGAAGTCAGCTGTCGAAAGCAAACAAGAAAATTGAAGAGGTCTTGGCCCGATTACCCTCTCTTACAACCACGTTAATATCGAAAAGAGGCATAGTGGGACTCATAACTCCCGCCGGGGTAACCAGTCCAGGCCCAGTCGTTCGGTCAGAGCCTCGACTCCAAATTCTACTCCCATGTCACACTACCAGGAAACTGTGTTTGAGGAACTTCCTAGGGCCGATCAGCAATTCAGCCGATCGGTCCGGACCTCAACTCCTAGCTCGATTCTACCCTCGAGTGCACCCATGAGGGCCTGAGGCAGCTCGCGAAGGAGATCCGAGGAGGGCACGCGACGACAACCCGCCCCAGCCAGCCGTCCTGCACCGCAGTCAGACCGCCGAGCGCAGGACGCGGGGAATGGTAGAGCGGAGCGGCCGCGACCTAGCTTAATCCACCCTGACGGGACTAGGATCGCATCACCAGTTAGGCATCCCCTGTCACCAATAAGATACCCATCTCCTCCCCGTCCAGTCCGAGACATTTCGTCTCATGGGAGCAGCAGGAGAAATCCTCCTTCCGTCGGACCTTCCCATCGCAGCCGAGCGCTCGGGGAAATCCCGGATCCTCACCCTCAGCGGCGGGCACTGAGTTTTTCAAACAGGAGTTACTAGACCAGGAGTCATCGAAGTGACATGTCCGGCGAAGACCTGCGCCATCGTTTGAGTTCGGCTCAAAGGCCTCAGGCCACCCCGAGGACCGACCTTCGAGATCGCCTCAACTCTCAGAGAGGAGATCCAGCTAGAAATGGTAGTCATGCTCACCAAGGGGAGGGTCTGTCGGAAGTACGTGACAGCGGGAATGTCCCACATAACCTAGCTCAAGCTAGGAGGGACAATAACCCGCCTAACGCTTACAATGGAACTGGAGCTGTTGAACAGCCCCAGAACAACCAAGGAAGTAAGGACCAAACCCTAGAGCGTCTAGATCAAATGGAAGAGCTGATGAAGACGCTCTTATCGGAAAAAGAAAAAGATGAGTATGACTCAGAGGACGAACTCGAGCTCTTCGCCCCGAGCATAGCATCCACGACGTATCCACATGGTTTCCGTATGCCCCACATGTCCAAATTCGATGGAGACGGGGACCTGTCAGATCATTTGGGTATGTTCAACACCCTGATGATGGCCCACAACATCGGTACCGAGCTAAGGTGTTTAATATTTCCTTCCACCTTGACTAGGCCGGCCAGGCAATGGTTCAAGCAGAATAAAAAGCAGTCCATCAGCTTGTGGAAAACCTTTTCTGCTGACTTCAAGAGGGCATTTCGAGCTTCTCAGGCTGCCCGAGTCAAAGCCGACACCATGGAAAACGTAAAGCAACAGTTCGAGGAACCTTTGAAAGCTTACTTGAGCAGATTCGCAAACGTCGCGGCTCGAGCCAGAGACGCAGATGATAGTTTCAAGCTTATGGCCTTCAGGACTGGGATCTTTGTTGGAGGCGGACTCTGGGAAGAGATACAGAGAAAATGTGTCAGCACCGTGAACGAATTCTTAAATAAGGCCCAGGGATGGATAAACTTGGAGGAGGCGCGAGCATTGGCCACGGGAACCAGCCAAGCCACTGATCAGCCCGCTGGAGTGGCAACGGATGTCGTGAAAGCAACCCAAACCGTTACACTGAATAACCAATTGGGTGGAGGCAAGAGAAAAGGGAGCGGCGAGGGCGGCCAGCATGACCCACAGAAGAACAAACCTGTGGAAAAATATAAACCAGTCTACGCCACTTACACCGAGCTCACGAAGACTAGGGAGAACATTTTCCTAGCAAACTCTACTCGCCTTCCCTGGATGAAGCTGGATCCTTTGAAGCACCAGAAGGCTAAGCGGGACCCCTCCAAGTTTTGTCGATTCCACAACGACATTGGCCACAACACTGACGATTGTAGGCATTTGAAGGATGAGATTGAGACTCTCATCAGAGCCGGCCCCTTGGCTCAGTATGCGCGGAATAGAGTTCCCGCTGGTCAGCCGGCTCCAGAAGCTCCGATAAGTCAGCCCGGGCCCCAGATAAATCAGGACACCCCTCCTCCTGTGATAGGAGGAGAGATCTCCATAATCTCCGGAGGCCCCCATCTGGCCGGCACGAGCAGAGGTGCCTAAAAGAGATACGTCAATGAATTGAAGGCTCATAACGGAGTGGAGTTTGTCCCAGAGCAGCATCTACCCAAACAACAATGACTGGAGAGGCAACCAATCATATTCACCAAGGAAGATGCCAGTCATGTCCAGTTCACCCATAACGACCCTCTGGTCATAGCCACCTAGCTCGCCAACCGGAGAGTTAGGAGGATACTGGTCGATAATAGGAGCTCGGTGAACCAGCTGTTCCGGTCTACGCTGGAAAAGATGGTTTTATATGTCACCGAGTTGAAAGACACCTCCATGATGCTATATGGATTTTTTGGAGAAGGGTCGGCAGAAATAGGAACAATCGAGCTGCTGATTACCTTGGGAGAGGGACCCCTGACTGTCTCAAAACTCCTCGAGTTTGTGGTCATCAATTGTCCCACTGCGTACAATGCTATTTTGGGCCGACCAACATTGATAGCATTTGAAGCCATAGCCTCCATCCGCCACCTCGCGCTAAAATTCCCCTCTTCCTCGGGGATATGCATGGTCTGAGGTGATTAGCTCGTTGCCAGGGAATGCTATAGCATTTCCATGAAGGGAAAATTAAGACCCGGGCAGCAGGCGATGACCATCCAGGGCGGGAGTGAGGAATCTCAGGAAATTGTACCTAGTCCTAAGATAGAAATACCTCAGAATGCCAGAGGGGAGGGTATCATCTTAAATAATGATATTGATCCCAGAGTAGGCGAGGATAGATCCAAGCTCCAGGCCATCAAAGAGCTCGAGGAGGTAAATATCGACCCACAAGACCCCTCGAAGGTGGTGAAGCTCGAGAAAAACCTATGTAGAAAAAGGAAGGCAGAGCTGATTAGGTTTCTTCATTCGCCTGGTCTCATGGAGACATGATAGGGATCAGCCTGAGAGTCATCATGCACACCCTCCACTTGGATAAAAACGTGCCTACAAAGTCCCAGAAACAAAGGTGCCTAGGAACGACCCGAGCTAAGGCCCTAGAGAATGAAGTAGCCCGGCTCTTAAAGTGCGGCTTTATCCGCGAAGCAAAGTTCCCGATCTAGGTCTCCAATCCTGTGTTGGTCTTGAAGCCCAATGGGAAATGGCGGACCTGCATAGAATTTTCCGATCTGAATAAAGCCTACCCCAAAGATTGCTTCCCTTTGCCAAAGATCGACCAATTGGTAGATGCCACGGCAGGGCACGAGCTCATGTCTTTTATGGATGCATACTCGGGCTATAACCAGATCGTCATGAATCCCGCAGACCAGGAACACACTAGCTTCATGACCCCAACTAACGTTTATTGTTATAAGGTCATGCCTTTCGAGCTGAAAAACGCAGGAGCTACGTACCAGAAGTTGGTAAATAGGATGTTTACCAATCAGATTGGGAAAAATATGGAAGTGTATGTTGACGACATGTTGGTCAAGTCAAAAACTGCCAATAACCATGTCTCCGATTTGGAGGAATGCTTTAAGATTTTGAGGGAATACAACATGAGGCTAAACCCCCAAAAGTGTACTTTCAAGGTTGCGTCAGGAAAATTCCTGGGTTTCATCGTCAATACCAGGGGAATAGAAGCGAACCCCGATAAGATCAAGTCACTACTCGAGATGCCCTCACCCTGGTCGCGAAAAGACGTTCAAAGTCTGGCAGGAAGGGTGGCGGCCCTTAATCGGTTTATTTCTAAATCTACCGACAAGTGTTTGCAATTCTACAACCTGTTCCGGGGAAATAAAAAATTCGAGCGGACCGAGGAATGCGAACGTGCCTTCCTCGACCTGAAAGCACATTTAGCCAAGTCGCCTGTATTATCCAAACCAATGGAAGGAGAACCTTTTTTTCTTTACCTAGCTGTCACGGAAGATGCGGCTAGCGTTGTACTAGTCCAAGAAGAAGACTGGTCTCAAAATCAAGTCTATTACATCAGCTTCTCGGAGCTGAATCCTGGTATCCGTTGATGGAAAAGATGGCCTTCTGCCTTATTACGGCCTCCTGAAAGCTCAGACCGTATTTCCAGTCCCACTCAATACACGTCATAACCGATCAGCCTTTAAGGCAGGTTTTGCAAAAACCTGATGCATTGGGACATCTGTTGAAGTGGGCTATCGAGCTAAGCCAATTTAAGATACTATACATACTGCGAACTGCAATAAAAAGCCAGGCCCTGGCTGATTTTTTAGTAGAATGCACAGGGTTCCGAGAAGACCCGGTGGAAGAATCAGCTCAAGCCTCATGGAAAGTCTTTGTAGATGGCTCGTCTAACGAGACCGGCTCCGGGGCTGGAATCATATTGATATCCCCAGAGGGACATCGATTCCACTCAGCGTTACGATTCAGATTCAAAGCGTCCAACAACGAGACCGAATACGAAGCTTTATTGGCAGGGCTAAGGGTGGCCCAGGAGTTAAGGGCCAGCTCCGTCCAGTGTTACAGCGATTCCCAGCTCGTGGTAAACCAAGTGTTAGGAGAATACCAAGCACGGGGAACCAAGATGGCTGCTTACCTGGCCAAGGTAAAGAAAGAGCTATCCGCATTTGAGCGCGGCTCAATCGAGCAGATACCTCGGGAGTAGAATGCCAACGCGGACGCCCTGGCAAAGCTCGCTTCCTCTAGGGAGGCGGAGACTTTAGGTCTGGTGCCGGTAGAGTTCTTGGAAAGACCAAGCATAGAGGAAATTGGGGCGGAGGTCGAGATGATCGACGCCAGACCGACTTGGATGACTCTCATCCACTAGTATCTCACAGCAGGGAAGTTACCCGAGGGGCGAAATGACGCAAGGAGGGTACTATACCAAGCTCCGAGGTATACAGTGATAGATGGGATATTATACCGGCAAGGCCTCTCTTTACCTCTCCTACGGTGTGTTCTGCCAAGCGAGGCGAAGACCATTTTGCAGGAGGTGCACAAGGGCTTTTGCGGAGATCACGCTGGGGCGCAAAACCTGGCCATGTAGATATTAAGGAAAGAGTATTATTGGCCCACTCTATCAAAGGACTCGATCTCCTACATCCAAAAATGTAACAAGTGCCAGTGATTCGCCACAATTGCCCGGGCTCCTCTGGTCGAGCTGAAGATGATCTCGTCCCCATGGCCGTTCGCGATCTGGGGGATTGACCTGGTTGGTGCCCTCCTTACTGGATAAGGAGGAGTTCGCTACGTGGTGGTTGCTATCGAATATTTCACGAAGTTGGCAGAAGCAGAGCCCTTGGTGGCAATCACTTCAAAGAGGGTCCTCGACTTTGTGGTCAAGGATATTGTTTGCCAATTCGGGCTGCCAAAGAAGATCGTATCAGATAATGGAACGCAATTCGATAGCGATCTTAGCACCGAATTCTTCGAGAGGCACAACATAGTTAAAAGCTTCTCCTTCATGGCCTATCCCCAAGCCAATGGGCAGGTTGAGGCTATCAACAAGGTGCTAAAAGCAAGCCTTAAGAATAGACTGGATGAATCCAAGGGAGTTTGGCCCGAACAGCTCCCCCAGGTACTGTGGGCATACCGGACCTCGCACCGAACTTCGACGGGTCACACTCCTTTCTCCCTGGCTTTCGGGAGTGAGGCCGTCCTTCCTGTCGAAGTAAAGGTTGCCTCGCATAGAGTCTAGACATTTGACCAAGACTGGAACGACGAATTGCTCTGTTCGTCCCTCAACCTAATTGACGAAAAATGAGAAGCTTCACAGCTGCAACTCGTGCATTATCAACAAAAGATCACTTGTTACTTCAACTCAAAGGTCAAGAAACGCGTCTTTAGCGTAGGCAACCTGGTTCTCAGAAGAGTCTTCTTAGCCGGTAAGGACCCCAAGGACGGAGTGTTGGGACCAAACTAGGAAGAGCCCTATCAAATAACAGAGGTCGTGAAAGAAGGAACCTTCAAGCTAGCTCGGCTGAATGGAGAAGCAGTCCCACGGACTTGGAACTCTATACACCTGAAGAAATATTATCACTAATATCTTTGTAAGGGTTAATTAGAAAAGCCACCTTTGTTTATTAAATAATGAGAGAGTCTTTTCGCGGTGTCATATATGTTTGTGGATGTAATGTCAAGTAACCACGAAAGGTCCTTTCCTGATTACTTGGGGGGCATATATCTTGGATACAACCAGGTCCTAAAACTTAGAAGTTGATTCAAATTGATTGATCGATGTTTTTCTTAAAAAGAACGAGATATCAATAAAGGATTAACATGAACTAAGTTTTTAAAATTAATATCATGGATACAACCAGGTCCTAAAACATAGAAGTTGATTCAAATTGATTGATCGATGTTTTTCTTAAAAAGCACGAGATATCAATAAAGGGTTAACGCGAACTAAGTTTTTAAAATTAATATCCTGGATACAACCAGGTCCTAAAACTTAGAAGTTGATTCAAATTGATTGATCGATGTTTTTCTTAAAAAGCGCGAGATATCAATAAAGGATTAACGCGAACTAAGTTTTTAACATTAATGTCCTGGATACAACCAGGTCCTAAAACTTAGAAGTTGGTTCAAATTGATTAATCGATGTTTTTCTTAAAAAGCGTGAGATATCAATAAAGGATTAACGTGAACTATGTTTTTAAAATTAATGTCCTGGATACAACCAGGTCCTAAAACTTAGAATTTGGTTCAAATTGATTAATCGATGTTTTTTTTTCCTAAAAAGCATGAGATGTCAATCATAACACCAACAGAAACTAAGTTTCACCAAATGCGTTAAAGAGGAGCAACACTAAAGTTAAACCACAAAAAAATATATATAAATAGATTAAAGTAAATCTGAGGAAACCAATTGTCTCGAGGATAAAAAACCTCGTGATATAAAGTTACAAATAAAAAATAAGAGAAAAAGGAGCAAAAGTCCTAAGCCTCACCAGGCCGCTCCGACGAAGTCACCCCTTCGGCGTCCTGCTCGGCTGCAGCAGAAGTCTCCCCAGTCTCAGAGGGCGCCTCCTGTTGAAGTCGAGCCTTCAACTTCTCGAGGAAGGACTCCCACACTTCCGGCCCCAGGAAGGAAAATTCACCATCCTGGTTGAAGGCCCAGCAATGATACAGCATGGCCTCCATGGAGGAGCTGGAAGATGCCATCTCCGCCACAAGGGCGGCCTTGGCCTCTTCAAGTTTGACCTTGGCGGCATCCAAGGCGACCTTGGTAGCCTCGGCCTCCAGCAGCTTGGCCCGGGTTACCTCCAGGTCGGCCTGCACAACAACCAAGGCGACCTGCGTGACCTTCTCGTTTTCCCTGGCAGCTGCTAGGGTAGCCTTGGCATCCTGCTCTTGTTGTTGGGCAGACGCGAGAGTGGCCTGAGTAGTCTGGTGCTCTCCCCTGATCTCATCAAACCTGGCCCTGGACCGAGATATGCTTCGGTGTAGAGCGAAAGCCGCCTACAAGGTAAAAAGAGAATAAGGCAAGGGCTTTACAAAAGGCAAAGAGAACCATTGATAAAGTAAACTTACCGTGAGGGTCATCCCCAGTGAAGACTCCATAACATTCTCAGGGCTCCTCGTCTCAATCTCCCTCAAGTCCCTCGAGGTGGCGTTGTAGCAGTGATCCACCATATAGGTCAAGGTTTTGTAAACCGTCCCTCGAAAGGCCTCGGGGATTTTCTCCAAGGCCTGAGCGTTGACCGGGACGCGCACGGTCGGAGTCGGAGCTGGCAAGGTCCCAGTTGGTACCTCCAGTTCCCGGGTAGAGAGAGGAGGTCGCGGGGGAGGTGGAGCCATCTTCTCTGTGGCGGGAGGGGGTGGAGGTACCTTCTCTGTGGCGGAAGGACCCTAGCCCTTCCCCTTGGCAGGAGACTTGGAGGAGGTCCCAAGAGGGGGAGTTTTCTTGGTCAGCCGGAGCTTCTTTACCAAGGGTCCAGACGACCCGGAGGAAGGATTCCCCCCCTGGAACATAGATCGCAGAACGTTGTCCCCGGGCTGTGACATCTCCTCTCTTGAAACAAAGACAACAAAGCATCAATATGCATGTAAAAATATTTGATCACAAAAAATCTAAAGAATGTATTGAAAAAGGTCTTACCCTCCGAGCTAGAGGAGCAATCTATTGCCATGACCTCCGGTCGCGGAGCTCCTATGGGGGAGTCTGACATTTTAACTTCACGAATGAGAGGGGGCTCTGGGTCCGGATCCGCCTTCGGACTAGACTCCTCTACACAGTGCCTAAGCCCCGGAGCTACTATACCCTCCAGAAGGAAGGGCCACAACCTAAGGTTGGTCCCGTACTCCTCAAAAAAGGCCGACCTAAAGGTCAGGCTATTGTCTACTACTACAGTGCCCCTAGGGTGGCCCATGTCATAGTGCAACATTAGTTAGTCAACGCACTGGAGCAGAGTTACGTTACGAGCTGGGTCATTTTGATGACGGTGAACGAGTTGGCTGGGGTTAAACCTAGCAAGTCGTAGGTCTGCGGCAACCCTATCTAAATCCTTAAACAAGTATGGGTTACCTTGGCCGGAGGGGCCGGCTGTTGCCCCGGACTGGGTCTACTCCGCGTTGACCTCCTGGGCGATCTCAAGAGCCCACTTTCGACGCACGACCGGCACCTCGTCTTCCTCGTCTTGCTCGTAGTCATCCGCAGCCCCCTCCTCGGGGATGGGCGCCATTTCGCGAGCTGCTGGGGCGATCCGCGGCCTCCTCAAGGCCAGGGTCTGGCCCGGAGAAATTAACTTACACTCTAGCATCGTTTCATCAGACACGAGCTTGCGGTAGTCTTTTTCGCTTGGAGGAAGCCCCGCCAAGGTCTCATATTGACCCTCAAGGGTCACCGATTTAGCCGTCCTCGCAAAAACAGATGCACGATAGTATTCAAGTCAGTACGCATGGAAAGAAACAAGTCAGCAATGATTTTGTGAGCTGAGGATAGAAAGAACTTACGAGGACGATTGAAGTAATGGTGTTCGCAGTTGCGGAACCCCGTCGACATGAAGAACTAGTCCTTGAAGTCGTTGGGGTGGCTGGGCAGCTCAATGACTGCGACGGATTTGGGAAAATGGGTCTAGTAATAGAACCCATCGCCTCACCCCCGTTGATCCGGGCTAGCTTTGAGGCAAAAGAAATAGAGAGTGTTCGCTGGTGTAGGGACCTCCCATTCCTTCTTGAGGAACAGGTACCTCAGCCCCGCTAACAGGCGGTAGGAGTAAGGGGGGGAGCTGAAAGGGGGCCAGCTTCATGAAGTTCAGGAAATTCGTGAAGTACTGGTCCAGGGGAAGAAAGGCCCCAGCCTTGAGGTGTTCGTCGTCCCAGGCCGCGAACTCCTCGTTGAGCGGTGCGCAGCTCCGCTCGCCCTCAAGGGGAGGACGAGCAACAAGAGCGCTTGTCCTTATTTCGATATTGTGGGAAAGCAGGATCTTGTTGACCTTCCCCTGAGTTGTAACCTTCGAGGCAATCCTCTCGGCCTCGAAGAAGGCATCAGGTCCCACCTCGACCTCTTTCTCCACGGTGGGAACAAAGTGGGGGACAGGGGAATCTGCTACCACCTCCTTCCCCTTGCTGGCCTGCTGGGATGACGAACTGGCGGCACTCTTCTTGGGCATGTTCTTCCTGGGTCCCATCTGGTCGCCTAACGAACAAAGATGAAGAAAATTTAGAAAGGCGACCTAAAAATAAGAAAGGGAATCAAGCGCGAGGAATGATTTTCCTTACACGGGCTGAGGTAATCTCAGCCCGCGGTGAGTGAGGCCACGCGGTTCTATGAACACACGCCTATGCTCCCAACGGGTCCCCGATTGCTCGGGATCCGTGTGTCAGGAGGGTCAGGATAATGCTTGCCTTGGAGGGAAAGTTTCAAAAGCAAAACCGCCTGGGAAGCGTGGCCCCTAAGCTACCCAGTTTTGCACCTCAGAAACTTGTCGTCTTCCACTCTCCAAACAGGCATGTCAAGAGATTACCCAGAAAAGTCACCCCAGAATTATCTTATCCTATGCGTCATATTCCTAAGCATTTTCTCCTATGGTCGATACCCCTAGGATAAAAACCTACGCACAAAATACCAGCCAAAAAGAAAAAAAAACATCCTACAGTGTGCAACTAAGAAAAAAGTTTACATAAACAAAGAAAAACGGAAACATTTAAACGTACAACAGGCAGAGGACTTACAGAGGTTTTTGCAGTGCGAAAATCGAAAAGGGCGTAGGAATCGGAATCCTAGTGGAGCCTTTAGAACTGGAGTCACGGAGAAACCCTTGTGTCTGGAACTCAGAGACTTCTGGAACGATAACTGGAAGGAAAAAGGCTTCTGAGGCTAAGAAGAGAGAAGATGAGGAAATTTTTTCAAATAAAGGGTGGCTCATGCGAAAGATGGCCAACCTTATATATACGTAAAAGGAAAAGGAACGAGGACTGTTTGATCGTCTTAATGCGAGATACGAGGGTCACAACTCGAAAGACGAAATGACGGCTGAAGATAGGCTAGGCCATTTAATGCGATTCTCAGAAGACGGACCGTCACCAACCACGATGCTCCACGTATCCGATACCAGCACAATAGGCGGGACATGAAGAGTCGAGAAGGAAGCCTAAAAGCCCCCACTGTGGCCACAGGTGATATCACGTGCCACGAGTAGGGGCTTGGGAGGCAAATGTACGCCCTAAACATCCACGGGTTATTAGCGAGCTGGAAAAGGGTACAATTCTATCCGCCACGTGGAAGCCACCTACCCGGAGTTGCTGTTACGATTCTCCACCTCTTTAGCCCGAGCTAGTCAAAGGGTTAGTAAGAATACTCGAAGGCATCGGGTCAGCAGTGTGGACACCACGAGCTGGAACTACATTAAGCTCGAGGTGCGGCATAGAACTGATACCCCCGACCATTTATGAAGTCAACCACGCAATGTAAACGTGCGCATATCAGACATCACGTGTCTACTCCATCCCTGAATTCTCGGACACGCAGCATAAACGTGCGTGTTCAGGCACCCCACGACTGGTTTGGGCCATGCGGCCCATTATCCCCCTTACCTTTAATCATAAGTGTCATAGAGGTGACATGATGGGTAAGAAGGTCACGGGATGACCCCCCTTTACCAACACCCAGGTATCCTCTCCCTATAAATATGGAGACCCTGAGCGTTGCAAGAGGTTGGCGCCTAGTTTGTAAAGAAACATCCTGTAAGGAGTACTAGAAATATATCAATAATATTGGCTGGTAGACTAGAGGGATTTTAACCTTCGAACCACCTAAAAGGAAAGGAGTTATAACCTCCCCCCCTATACTATTTTCGCCAGTTTGGGATATAAATATTTACATATAACGGTTCATTATCTGGCACTAATCCATCCCGTTTATTCGTATAATTATTTGTTGTCAAAGAACCGCGTCAACAATCTGAAATGAATATTAATGTAACATTTTGTTACATATTTGTTACAAATATCTTACAAGTTTCTAATAGACACTTCCAATATCAAATAAATGGGAAATAAGTTCTTTTATTAACTTATGTTACAGGTTTGAAACATAAATATTTGATTTTCATTTGTAAGTTTTCAGTCCATTTAAAATGATTAACTTCAAAAGTTTGTAATGATTTTATACATAATTGAAACTTAAGTTATCGTGACAATTAATAGACGTTAAGTAATGCTAAGCAATAATTATTGCATAAACTTAGGTTACAAACTTTTAACAGACGTTACATAACACATGAAATATAAAAATAAAGTTGTGAACTCAAGTTACAAACTTGGGACACCTTTGTAGAACATTCCTCATAAAAAAGAGCTAATACCAAAATTCATTGATATGCCACAATATTCAAAATATTCAAACATGATACTTGCTGAAAAGTTTGCAAAAAAAAAAACACAAAAGTTATCTTGTCATAAGTATGTATCGTCTTTACAAGATAAAAGTCAAATGTTAACTACTTTGATCCTCTCATACTTCCTTTGAATTAATATTCAACATCTTCTTGCTCATTCTTCCTCTGAACTCCCCATCAGATAGATAGCCTTCATCTTCCTTTCTTTTAGCATGGATGTAACGACCCAAATTCACTAATAAGGCTTAAGGGCCTTGATTAGTATGCCGGGAGGTCATGATGGGAATTATGTGTGATTTTTATGATTAAGATGCATGATTATGATTTAGGCATGTTATATGACTATGTGAATTACATTATGTGATAATTATGATGTGTGTATTGTACCGCGTGGGTGCCGTGATACCAATGTGATGCACGTGCCGAGACGGTCCTAGAAAGCTAGATAGTGGTAACTGGTAATTTGGTAACCTGTGTAACTATTAGTAACTATGGAGAGTAACAAGTTTTAAGGGGAAGTGGTAGATTTGCAAAGCTGGTGAAAAGACAAGTGTACCCTTGAGGTTTAGTTAGAAAAGGATATTTGAGGAAGGTTATAAAGGTCTTTTGGCAGTAATATAGAGTCTTTGGCTGAGGGAAAAAGATAGGTACGATTTATTTATGCTAAGTAAAGCTGAAGTTAAGTCTTGAAAGGTTAGAAAGGTCAAGAAGGAAAGGGAGAATCAAGAACCTAAGAAGTAAGGTGGGAGAGGAACTGAACTGAGTTCTTTGAGGCTAGAGAAGGGCTTAAGGGTGTGGAATCAAGCATATATCAAGGTTTATACTGAGGTAAGGGATTGGTTTCTGTTTTGTTAAGTTCTGAATTTGGTTTTTGAAAGAATTGAGAAATAGCCATGGTTTTTCTTGTATGGAATTCAGCTGGTTTGTTAAGGTGGAATTCAGCTCAAGCTTGGATTGGAGGAAGCTCAGGTCGAATTTCTATTTGAGGTAAGGGTATTAAGTGTGTTTGCAATTTCATAGCTGTTATGGTTTAAAGATTTAGGGGCCTGGTTTGTACTTTACTCAAGTTTCAGCTTAGGTGTTAGAGTTTGAATTTAGGTATGAATTCTGTGGGTGATTGTGTAGTTGAGCTGGGTTTTAGTGTTTATAAGTTGTTGGTTGGTCTATGTGGGGTTTCAAATGAGTTTTGGGGCTTGGGTATGAAGTTGGGGTGAGTTGGAGTGAGTTAGGCTCGGGAAAAACGCGAAGGAAAAACCCAGAATTCTGGGCTGCGAAGGCGTGCCGCGGCACGGGTTTTGTGTGCCGCGGCCTGGAGGCTCTGACTGGTGGGTGCCGCGGCACAAGGCTAATTTCAGGGTGTGATTTTTGACAATTTTAGGCCTTTGCCCCGGGGGTTCGGGGGATGTCTCCGGGGTGTTGTTCTAAGGTTTTGGGGGTTCCGAGAGTGTGGGTTAGGTACCGGGAAGGTAGTCTTGGATTGGTTAATGACAAGGAATATTATTTGTGTTGTGAATAGGACTTTGGAGAGGCTCGGGGTAGGAGGACCGTGCTTGCGGCTACGTGGCCTCGAAAACCAGTGAACTGAAAGGTAAGAAAACTGCACCCGAAAGTATGGTTGTGAATGGGAATAAGTGCTCCCGAAAGTTGTATTGTGTCATCGTTGGTATTATGCCAAGGGACACGTATAAGCGGTCTAAGAGTACCGTTCATGAGTTTAGCGAACGGAGCGCGAATTGGCCATTGAGTGCCGGAAATAATAGGATAACAGAGGGAGCTGCCTGTGAGCGCTAGCCCTGGTTATCGTCTGTGCATTATGTATTTGATGAGATGCTATATGTGTTATTGATTTGTTACTAGTTGTTCATGCTCTGTTGTTTCTGTGTTTTCGTGCTGGGCCTTGGCTCACGGGTGCTTCGTGGTTGCAGGTAAGGACAAGGGCAAGCTGGACCAGGCCTGAGGTGGAGAGCTCCGAGGTGTAATGTACATAGCCAGCTGTTCGATCACCACGGTCGAGGAGTGTGTCAGGACAGAGATTACCTAACAGCTCGCTTTTGCCTTAGTATGGCCAGTCGATGTATCTAAACGTTGTAACTTTTGTAAATGGCTTTTAAACTGTCAATTTTGGGATCCCATGTTCGTAAATAATGTTTAGTAATGAAAACGTAGTTTTGAGACCAAAACACTTTTAATCCTAGTTCCTCTACTATTTCAGTACACGCTTTTACTTTAATGACTTGATTAGCAAGTCTGGCACTTTATAAGCACACAGTGTAGCGGTCTTGGCTATCCAGGGCGTTACAATGGACATATAGCTCAACCGCAATTTTGTTTCTCTGGAAACTAACATTCAGAGGATTGGGGATATTTTCAACAAGTCCATGCCTAAGAAATTCAGCATACTTTATGACAAAAATCCCACAATCGCTACAAAAAAAAAAACTCAAAATGAGTAATACATAAATGCATATAAAGAAAATCATGCAAAAAATAACAATAACAAATAAAAACCACTTACTTATTACTCTGTTGTGGAACCTCATCATCATACACAATGTCCAATGGGTGACACATATCAATGCCCTTGAATACTTGTGCATTTAGATCAATATCTTCCCTTGACTCATAAAAATTATTTAAAGAAAGAAACAAGGGCAACAAAGTAGAATATGCTTCAACAACTTTTAACACTTTCTTATCCATAACTCTCCTCCTCATTGAGTTGTAGACTTTAAAAAATCTCTGATTCACTTTGAACTCACCAAGAATCCAATGATTACAACCAACAACAGTCATATTAATAGGGAATAAAACAAAATCTATTAGCGACCAAGGGGTGTTACAAAGAATTTTATAACCACAAATATACTCAAAAATTACACTGTTCTTCGATATAACAGATTGATCACAGTCACTTGCAGATACACATCATACAGAGCAGTGATAACTTGATCAAAAAGTTATCTGTAGTAGTAACTCTAACCTTTATTGACTCACTATACTTGGCTTTTTTTCTAAGGTAATAAAAAGCCACATTAATATGCTGAAAAACCAAGAAGCAAACCATAATAAGAATAATGACAACAGTACAACTAAAACAACTTAATATTATTAAGGGAAAAAATACCTCATTGTCCAAATCCCTCCCATCTTTAACTAAATCATAAAACCAAATTTTTCTCTCAATCTCAGTTACACAAAACTGAAATGGCTCCTTAATGATATTATTATTATCATCAAATTTCTTATACCTATAACAAATATAAACATTAAAAAGTGAATTATATTGTAACAGAAACTGAAATACAAAATAAATAAATAAACAAATAACAAATAGAAGCATACTTATTATTTTTTCTCTGCCCCAGAGAAAACCACTTGTTGAAAGAGTCTTGGTCATTTTGATTAGGCATATAAAAAAGATTGTCTCCAAATGCATATCGTCCCACAACCTTTCTTTTAGACTTCACAACATTCAAATGTTTCATATCCTCAGAAGAAGATGATCCAAATTGGTTCACAAAAGGAGATTGCAAAACTGTAGTAGGCTGGAGTAGACACAACTACTGGATTCATCAAAGAACCAGCAATGGGTGTTGCCACAACAACTTCCTAGAAACAAAAATAATATGAAAAACTCAATAATACAACTATTGGATACATATTGCAAAAAGAAAAAAAATACAAAATCTGCCTTCTTTAGTTACCTTTTTCTTTGCCAAATCACCAACAGCTGCATGAACAACTTTATCAAAAATCTCCACATTCATGTTGTTAAACATATGAGCCTCTTCTGCTAAATCTTTAACAACATCAGCTACATCATCATGAAGTTTGACAATATTCTATGGAAAAACAAAATTTAAAAAATTAATAAAGAAATACATGAATACATTACCTTGGAAAAATACATATGATGAAACCAAAATAACCTGGTCATTGCTGTCTTCATCAACAAAATATTTCTTAATAATATCATCACATGCAACATCCTAAAATTTTTAACAAATATACAAATTAAAAAACATATATAAACATAACTAACCAATTACAAACACCGTAATAAAAAAAGACAATATGTAAAAAAAAAAGTTCTAGATATAATAAACAAGAATAATTGCCAAAATAAATTCCAAAATACATAAGTTTACAAAAACATAACAGATTTTATGGATGCTCAGGAAAAGTCTTGTACAAAACTAACTTAGAAATTTAAAGTTTACAAATTAATAAAAAAAGGGTTACAAAACAAGCATTCTAAACTTTCTCTTCCACTTCTCATACTCCAATGGAAACAAAATCAGATTCCTATCAAAAAGGGAAAACAAAAATTAATAAAAAGAAAACATTAATTATATATATTAACAAAAATATAAACATTTATAAAATATAAAATAAAAAATAACAAAACAATAAAATTAATATTTAGATAAGTATAAATACCTTTGTTTCTTCAATATCATTCCTAGTAGTCTTCTCATTCTTATTTACTGTATCATTCTTTTCATCTACAATTACCATATCCCCAGCAGCATCTTCTTGTATTGCTTGAATGCATTCATCAAAAACCTGGATAAAACTTTCATTCTAAAAAAACTTATCATTTTCCTTTAAAACACCACCACCACCAGAAGTATCACCAACATCACCCTTCCTCCCAAAAAAACCCTTCACACTAGCCTGAATGCCACTTATTCCGCCAGAGCAGTCAGCTCCCATAAAACCACCATCAACATGATCAATATCATCATTAATACCACATGATTTTGGCCTCAACTCACCTAATATTTCCATGACTGCCTTGTGTTTTAAATCTTGATAATTTTTCAAATTAACCAACATCTCCATCAATGCCCCATGTTTAGATTCAATAGCAGACTTTAACATTGCAATTTCCTTAGACATATTGTTACACTTCTTTTGACATTCATCCACAATAATTTTTAGATCAGAAAAGCCAAATGTCACACAAGGAACATAAGATGATGAAGGAGCCTCACTTGTTGGTTTCTTTGGAGGAGCAACAAAATCATCATCCTCAAATTCAGCAACATTCAAATCCTTGTTGCACTGGAAAAAACCTTCAAGCTTGAAGGCATTGTTCTCTTCATTAGTGGGCAAAACTTTAACAATTTTGGTCTGCAAATAACAAATCAGAAAAATCAGTTTACAATATTAAAAAAATCAAATAAATTCATAAATAAAGAAAAACAAAAAAAATAAAAATGACCTTATGTAATGAAAACACATTCCTTTCAAGCTCCTTATGAGATGGAATTGTAACAGATGACCAATTTATAATCCTAGGCAGAGAACAACTAACCTTCTCACAATAAGTTCCCTCTAAACTAGGAATTGATTCGTAAATGAAAACTTGGAAAACAAATGGCAATCCATTCAACTTATAGATTGGGTAAGAACCTTGTCTAGTAATAACAACTTCATTTTTCCTTAAAGCATCTCTCAAAGATGAGAGAGTCACATTAAAAATATCCTTTCCCCATGGAAAATGATTAAAGCGACCACTATCACAAAGATACAAGTCAATTTTTTCAATGTTCTTCTCTTTTTGCCAAGCATACAAAAAGTTAGTGATGAGGTAAAGTGCAGCCATCCTAAGAGCCTCATCATAATTATCAAAATTGGCAGCCTTAAACCTTTCTTCAACAATAATTCTTGAAATGCCCCTTGTATGGTCACCAAAAAATTTAGAATACAATCCAATAGGATTACTATTCTTAATTCCACCTCTATCAATGTCACCAAACACATTTAACCCAGACAATAACCCAAATTCACCCAATGAAAACCTAATCATCTTTCCACAAACTTTAAACCACATTTCATTTAAGTTTGGCTGGTTAACTTCTCTCAACAAAACATGGTGAACCAATTTATCTTGATTAGCATAGGATTTAATGTTTAGAAAATGACCGAAACAAGTCTTACTAAACAAATCCTTTTGAGACTCAGTCAATTTTTCAGAGATCACACTGATCTTCTCAAAACCACAGTGAAAATTGACTCTTGCTCTATAATGATCCTCATGTTTGATAAAACATTCCATAAGCTGCATAGAATAATAGACAACGAAGATTAACAAACTTGTAACATAAATTTACAAAATAATAAAATATATCATCAAACTTGAAAAATATAATCCACATTGTTGTGAATGATACCTCAGTCAAGAACAAAATTTTAAAACAAGACAAAGCAATGATTAGATGACAAGTAAAATACAAATTGATGAATTGAAATTAAAACAGATGGAATCAAAACTTGTAAAAACAGAACACCAAAAATTACGAGGTTCGAACAGAATGATGAATCACATCACCTGCCTACTCCTCGGCCAGAACAGCCCCAATGGCTTAGAATATTTATTGAGCTAATCAGAAGAGAATTACAAGAATTTGGACAAAAGTACACAAACTCAAACACAGAGAAGCTTTGCTTCTAGTTACAGTTGATCTCACTTGTGGCAATGGTGATCAGACACACACCATGCCAGTACAACCCTCCTTCTCACTCTTTCTTTTGCTTACAATTCACTCAAAAGATTCTCTCTCTAAACTGGTACCTCGATTACATAATGAGCTAGATATATATAGCTATTATATATACATAACTCAGATTAGAGCATTAACAAAATTGAAAACATATTTCAAGAATATAAAACCTATTATATATAAAATCACAAACTACCAAATTAGGACCTGTAACATATGTTTACATAAAACAAAAACATGGTTACAACATCGGTAATACCATTAACAGCGTTGTAACATATCGTTACAAAAACTTAACAAAAGTTAACAAAATTAAAAACATAACTCACATCAGAGCATTAAAAAAATTGAAAACATATTTCAAGAATATAAAACCTATTATCTATAAATACATAAACTACCAAATTAGGACCTGTAACATATGTTTACAAAAAATAAAAACATATTTACAACATCGGTAATAACATTAACAACCCTGTAACATTTCGTTACAAGAACTTAACAAATGTTAACAAAATCGAAAACATATTTCAAGAAGATATAACTTAATATCTATACCCTGTAACATATCGTTACATAAACTTAACAAATATTAACAACATCAAAACAAACAGACCCATTATATACCAACTAGAGAAATTAAATTAAGAAAAAAAAATTGAAACAATTTTAAACAAATCAACAAAACAAGTAGATAACTCTGAAACACAATGTTGCTATATTATATAAAACAATAACAAGCAAATTTGGGAAAATAATTAAAAAAATTATAACATATATTTACATACCCATAAAATACAGATTCAAAACAAATAGAAGATCAAAAAGTTTTAAACAAAACCACAAAAAATACCTTCGGTTTATCCAGTAAACTAACATTCTTCTTCACAAATTTTCTGTTAGCCTTGCACTTTACTCGACTAGAGCCTACAATCGATAGTTTCTTTGCTTTCTTGGCACGAACTTTGCTCTTTGACAATGGAACAAGTTTTCTCTTCAACTGTTTCCCGATTAACTCAGCACTCACATGCATGTCGGCCTCCTTCAACTCATTTGAACCACCAACATCACCCTCAATCGCATTAGGAAGGGAAGAATCCAAGGAATACTTCAAAACAGCTTTGCCTTTAGACAAGGGAGAAAGATTACTCTTCCCCTTCGTTTCGGCAGACTCTTGATCCTCGGATTCCTTTGACACACCTGGGCCAGAAAACACACCACCCGTCCGAGCAGGAGATGCAGACCCCGCACGAGTGACAACCATTGTTTCAATAATCAATGGCAAACAATTCTAAAAAAAAAAATTAAGAAACTCACTTAGGTTTTCTGATGAAGAGAATGAAAAATGAGAAACAAGGGAGGATGAAAGAGAAAGAAAAATCGAGAAAAGCTTCGGGGGTTTAAATTTTGAAAAAAAAGGCTTAAATACCATAAATTTGGTATAAAAAACCTTATAAAAGTAGGAAACCGTATATTTCAATTTTTTTTGCTTTATACAGTGTATTCCATAATTTTCTCAAGTTTAAATTCCTTTCTAATGAGTGATTCCACTTGTGAATGCCCATTTGCTTTGCATGACTACAGTGGACCTAATCAATTAATAAAACAAAAGTTTAAATTCCTGTCTTTTGGGCCTTATATGGAAGTTTGGGGGCCCTGGTAGTGGGAACGACATAATGGACTTAGCCCTCCTTCATACAAGCCCAATTATTAAGGCCAATTTTCTTGAGTTGGACTTAATTGAATAGGTTCATTATAATAGTTAAACCTAATATTGATTAGCAACAAATTAGTTCTAATTTAATTGAATTTGTTTCAATGTGACACTTTAGAATTAATAGAAAATTATAGGACTTTGGTTTTAAAATTTTAATTTTAAATTTTTTTGGAGAACCATAGTCAATAATTTTCAAGAATTAATAATAAAAACTATTTTTTTTTTTGTCATAACCCTTAAAACATTCAAGACCATATAAAAAAACTTTTAAAAAGATCGTGTGCGCACACTTTTAATTTAGCAAACGAAATTACAACTACTCTTTTATAGAGTTATAGCAAAACAATTGTCATAAAAGAAATTACATGCTTCCAGCTTTTTCATTTCAAATTGGTGTTCCATCAAAACCTCCTTAGGTCAGGCCACATGTACATATCCACAAGCAGACTCCGGCGCTCACTGCTCCACTTTGCGTTTGCACTTACCTACAACATGAAACAACTAGGTAAGCGAAAAAGCTTAGTAAGAATAACCTTGCACATGAATATACTAAACCCAGTAACGGGTTGACCTAAGGTAGATATCACTATCAGTCATTAGGGTATTGGATAAGTTCCAACCCTATCAAAGATTTCTCAATCATAGCCATAAAAAAATATCAAGCACATTGGTTGCGACCAACAACCAATTTCAATACATATCATAACAACCTGCATTCAGAAAATTCCCAGAACATCCAATATAGATAACCATATCTGAACAATAACTTTGGTTGTTTTTAACAACCAAGTTCACACTTAAAACAATAACCTCCACTCAGAAAATTCTCAGAATATACAATATATCACTCATATCGTATTATCTTGCACTAAGAAGATTCTCAGAATATTCAAGATATATTTAACACACATCATGACTAAGCAATTAAATCATCAACAAGGGATATGGGTCTCAACCCGGTTCCATCATTTATGTCATGGCTCTAACCCAGACTATATTACCATTGTCCTGGCTCCAACCATGACTATATTATGCTAGGATTCTGGCTCCAACCCGAACCTATTTACCATTTAGCCACAGATTGCTAAAGCATTGCAAGAGTATGCATTCAGCATACCTTGGTCTTAATGACCAAAACAAAACTAGTGTAATATACTACTACAAGCACACACTAGTATATTCATGTTGTAGCTAAGAAGGAGAAATGATAACTTAATTGGAATCCTTAGCTCCCAGGTGGTTCTTTAACACTGCTATTCATTTTCCTTTTTCACGATTACTGTAATTAATACAGTGTACTCAGATTAAACTATGGCATACTCTTATAGCTCATGTTCTATAATAACTACAAGAAATAAGGTTCTCTTAGAGACTTTATACTATAGCCTCTTATACACCTTACAATATACAATGCCGGATTTTGTTTCAGTCTTTACAGTAACATGAGAAAATCGATCTCACTGCAACACACTCTCCATGTCATGCATCTTAATATTCTTTAACTAATGAACTATCTTATCGGATAACTCGTATATTGGTTTTAGGAAAATGAGTTTTACTCAACTCATAAATTTAGAAAATACCAACTTGTCGTCCTCTTACAAAAGTTTACTGTTTTCTATCATTTGCCAAAATACCACATTTTGACCATTTACCAATCCGACAATGTTATTCCGTTCTCTTACATGTTCTACAAAACCCCAAACTCTTAGGTTTTACCATTTTTTATCCATAACCTAGGATCTCTTTTAATGTTATTTTTTAAAAGAAGGGCAATTGGACCCTTAACTTATAACATGGTAAAAATCAAATTTTAAAATAACTCAAGCTGATTTGGGACTGGTTAAATCTCCAAATCCTTAGTTATCTTTGCAAATGATTATATCTTCTCATTTTTAAAACTTTACTTTCACTATTTAATTTAAAGTGGTAGAGTCTCCTTTTTTAAACTTTTTCCCTAAGTTGAATTTTTGGGAAAAATCCTTAAACTATCGTTCACTTATTTTGTGTCATAAGGATGGGAACTAGGCGAAAGCCTCACGTCAAAACTTGTTTTAGGTTAAGAGAACTAATCTCCCAAAAATCACTTTTTGTTAAGGTTCGAAATTGCTACCTTTTAGATTTTAGGGCAACTTAGAAAAATCATTTCCCTTAAACCTTGATACATTTTCTCTAAAATTTTACAGGAGTCCTTATACACATCTTAAATAATTCCCTTCAAAATTTCATCATTTTTGGGATGGCAAAACCCATTCAAATTTTTAAAGCAATCTGGGCTGTGCCTGTTGCCTAGAAGTTTTTCCAAGATTTTATGGTAAATTTGAAAATTTATTTCTCTTTCACTATAGCCTAGTTCTTTCTGAAATTTTACAGAGATCTCTATACATGTCTAAGTTAGCTTCATTACAAATTTCATAATTTTTGCAATAATAAAACTCATCAAAATATTTAAAGCAATCTGGGTAGTGCTTGCTGCCCAGAAGTTTTGTTTCCAGATTCTAGTGCAAATTTTGAAAAATCATATCTCTTATAAATTAATACATTTTCCACTAAAATTTTACAGTAACACTTATACATGTTTAGAATAATACCATACCAAATTTCATAGTTTTTTGATTTGTAATACCTGTTCAAAAGTCAAAACAATCTGGAAAGTGCATGCTACCCAGAAATTTTCCAGATTTACATCAAAATGCCAAAACGTTCATAACATGGGTTTAAAAAGACCTTTTTATGATTTTATAAAGCCTATCATCAAGTAATCACAAATAAATAAGCAACTACACAAATATTTTTCACAAAAGAGGTAGTAGAGCGTGATCTGATCCGTTGGAAGCCAGACCATGAAACTTTGGCAACATGCATTTTCACTCACACTCAACAACAACAAGCTTTCTAGAATAAACCCTAGGCACATGCATGCATGAAAATCATCATACAACACAAAAATATAAAACTTAAGCGTAAAATATGCTAAAAAATTATTGAAATACCCTATACAACCAGATCTACAAGAATCACCACAAAACATAAAGAACTCAACCATAGATTCTACCTTTCGAAGCCCTAGCTTGGAGATGTGTTCCTTAGGTCTTCAAAACCTTCCCTTGGTGCTCTAAATTCTCAAAACCGCGCCCCAAGTCCCACATGCAGATTTTAAGAAAAGGATTAGCATAGAAAGAAACATAGATGAGGGAAAAGAACACGCGAGCTCACAAAAACCTCTTACCTTGCAGTATTTGATTCCAATGGTGCTCAACTTGGAGATCCGACTAGTAAGGCTTCTCTTGAACCCTAGAACTATGCATGACTTTTAGATCACATGCATGCACAAGGAACCCTAGGGTTTTGGGTTTGAATAAGATGGAGAAGAATTGATTACAATACATGATTTCACTTACCTTGAGCTTGGTCTTGCTTAGGATTGACACCCTAGCTTCAAATGAGTCCTTCCTTGAGAGGGAAATGGAGAGGGACGAAATGAGAGGGAGAGAGAGAGCCTCTAATTTTTCTTTTCAGAGTTAGAAAAAAATGAAAAGGGAAGGGGAACGAGAGTGCCTTGATTTTGGTGGAAAAGTGGTAGAGAAAAGTGTTTTGAGAAAAAAACAAAAAATGATTAAACCCTTAGCTTATGAATGGGTAAGACTCTTCCTATTCTCTTTGGGGTATGTGTCCTAGCTCTTGGGAGCCCTAGGGCCTACCTTGCTACCCACTCTTCTCTCTCTCTCTCTCTCTCTCTCTCTCTCTCTCTCTCTACCCTTCGAATTTACTTTTATCCCATTGCTTATTTTACCTCACATTTAGGGGATCAAGGGCCCTTTGGGAATTTTGTGCTCTAGATTTCCCTTAACTTGTAACCTATAGTTTTTAAATATCTTAAAGCTAAATTAATTAAATTAAATGTGACTCAAAAATAAATCTTTCACATATCACAAAATTTTGTAATTTTATTAAATTGACCAAAATGCCCTTAGATGCCTAAGCAAGAAATTCTCATTCTTAAGCCTAGTTGATTGGAATTCAAACCTCAATCATTTTTTCTTAAACTTATTGACTCGACTATAAGGTCCCAATTGCTAGACAAAATTAATATTTTTATGCCATAGTATTTCTTATTGTACTTAATCCGAGATTTTTCTCCCATTAGGGTTTATCCCTTTTTCCGAGACCAATCATTCTTTGCATAAAGCTAGATCCTTTACCAGATCATTACAATGGCTATAAAATTCACTAATCATCACAAACTCATATAATATCATTTATCAAAATAATATTTCACATAATTAATCACCGGCTCCAACCGGCTACTAACGAGTGTTTAAAACACGACATGTTACCATACCTACAATTTATAAAAGTTTCGTCCCCGAAACGCAAAACAGATGGGGATACCACTCCACCATCTTGGCTTTTGTCTCCCAGGTTGCCTCTTCAATGTCGTGGTTATACTAGTGCACCTTTACCAAAGGTATTTTTTGTTTCTTAACACCTTGTCTTTCCTTATCCAGAATCGTGATTGGTTTTTCCACATAACTCAACTGAGGATCTATGATAAGTTCATCGTAACTTTGCACATGAGTGGGGTCATTCACGTACTTCCTTAAGGTTGACACATGGAATACATTGTGAAATTTAGAGAACGCAGGTGGAAGGGCTAGTTGGTAAGCTTCCTTTCCAATGCGTTTCAGAACCTCGAACAGTCCTATGTACCTAGGGCTCAACTTGCCCTTTTTTCTGGACCTCATTACTCCTCTCAGTGGAGCTATCTTTAACAGTACCTTGTCCCCAACTTTAAATTCTAAAGGTCTCCGTCAACGATCGGCATACTTGCATTAGCAATCTATAAAGGTCTGTACCCTGTGACGAATCAACCTAATGTCCTCTGTAGCCTGGTCCACCTTTTCTGACCCCAAGAATTTCCTCTCACCGATCTCATGCCAGTGGATTGGAGGTTGACATGTTCTTCCATATAGTGCCTCATATGGAGCCATTTTAATCGATTCATGATAGCTATTGTTGTAGGCGAACTCAATTAATCAAAGTTTTACACTCCACGAACCTTGAAAATCTAACACCCAAGCTCTCAACATATCTTCCAAGGTTTGAATTGTTCGTTCCCTCTTGCCATCTGTCTGTGGGTGGAATGTAGTACTAAACTTTAGTTTAGTTCCCAATCCCATTTGCATTCTCTTCCAAAATTCGAAGGTAAATCTTCCAACACGATCAAACACTATAGAGATGGGAACCCCATGTAATCGCACTATCCCACCAATGTATAAGTATGCCAACTTATCTGCACCGTCTATTGTCTTAATGCGTAAGAAATGAGCGAATTTTTTCAGTCTATCCACGATTACCCATATTTCATCATGCCCCTTCGGAGTGTGTGGTAACTTGATAACAATGTCCATGGTGACAATTTCCCATTTCAACTCAGGGAACTTTAGCGGTTGTAATAACCTTGAGGGTTGCTGATGCTTCACCTTGGTTTGTTGACACATCAAACAGTGTGCCACTTACTCCGCTACATCTCTCTTCATTCCTGCCCACCATAAGTATCTTTTGAGATCCTGATACATCTTAGTGGTTCTCGGATGCCTAGCGTAAGGAGTATTATGAGCCTCATAAAAGATTTGTTTCTTGATCTCCTCATCATCAGGCACGCATAAACTACCCTGGAAACCCAACACTCCATCCTCTGAGATGTGAATCCCTGGTTGCATGTCTTTCGTAGTCTCATGCATAAGTCATTGGATCCATGGATCTGCGGGTTGTCCCCCTTGGATTGCTTCCATCATCGTGCGTTGCATGAATAAATTTGTTAATCTACTCACTACTATTTCCAAATCCAATGTGGAGATACCAGTTCGTAGTTCTTGAGGTATTTCCTTCACCATCATTACATACGCCATTGGCTGCCGACTCAATGCATCAACTACTTTTTTAGCCTTGCCTGGGTGGTACATTATATCGCAATCGTAATCGTTAAAAAATTCTAAACACCTCCATTGTCTAGAGTTTAACTCTTTCTGGGTGAAGAAATATTTCAGACTCTTATGGTCTTTGTATATGTCGCATTTGATCCTATACAGATAGTGTCTCTAGATTTGTAATGCGAACACTACAACTGCTAACTCCAAGTCATGAGTTGGATAGTTTTTCTTGTATCTTTTCAGTTGTCAGGAGGCATATGTGATCACCTTCTTGTGTTGCATTAATATAGCTCCGAGTCCCTGACCTAATGCATCACTGTAAATTGCATAACCCACTGTGCCTTTTGGGATAGTGAGCACTGGAGCAGTTGTTAATTTGGTTTTTAATGTTTAAAAACTTTGTTCGCACTTGTCTGTCGACTCAAACTTGATGTTCTTCTGGGTTAGTGTTGTAACGCCCTACCTCCTTAGAGTTGTTACTAGTGAGTTTAAAACATGCTTTCAACTCGCTAATCGATGTTTTATGTCAAAAGTTTAATCAAATCAAAAACAGAGTTGCAAACTTTGAAAGTAATCTCAATTACTGAAAAACATAAAGTGTTTGACATTTGGGATCCCAAAAGACTGTTTAGAAATATTTACAACATATAATTACAACCAAAGTCGACTACACGACAAAATCTGAGTTTAGTTCAATCATCTCCCGAAAATACCCCTGGCCGTGGCAGGCAGGCAGGCCAAGCATGTACGCGCCGCTTCACGCTCTCCGTACTCATGGTTGGTCGACCTTTCCCTTGCCCTTACCTGCACCACAGAGCACCCATGAGACGAAGCCCAGCAAGAAAACCCTTACAAGAAAAAAACATATGCATAACAAACAGTCAGCATAAAAACAGGTCATCAATAGGCTAAACACATATGGCCATGCCGTCCCAGGCGCTTTACCAGGCCCTGGGTTCTAGGTCCACACCGTGAGGATAACCCAGGTATCCTTTAGGGTCCCGCCCTGGCAACTCGCACTCCATGTGCTCAATGCTGCCCCCGGCCCCTTGCCGCTCTCGGCCTTGCACTCCATGTGCCTAACGTTATTCCCGTCCCCTTGCCGTTCCCGGCCTTGCCAACCTCGGCCCGTGCCGTTCTCGGCTCTTGCCCAACATTCACACATTTGCGTTCATAGCATAATAAAGCATATATTGAACATGAACAAATTCAATCAAAGGGCTATGCCCTGCAATACAAACATATAGAGCTCCGCCCTTCATACAAGTACTATGGGAACAGTGGTTTTCTTACCTGCGTCCCAAGCCTTCCAAGCACCGATACCCCGAGCACAGTTCCCTAGTTCGAGTCTCACCGAATGCCCTAGTCACAACACATTAACAATGTCCACCTATCAAACTCTAATCCAACAAATAGTTTCAAACCATAATTAGAATCTCCGGGGCATTGAATTCCATCAATCAGAGTGATAAAATCTATCCTGAGCCTTAACTATTGAATTCCCGAGCCTAAAACCCCTCTAGAACCCAAAAATGCTCTAAGCGTCGTGGCCCTAGGGACTCACACCGCGGCCCCCAGCTTAACCCGAGGCCCTGCCTCAAAATTTCCCACATGTGTCGCGGCCCTTGCAAAGGGCGCTGCGACGCGCCCTCATTTCCAGACAGCCCAAGTTCTAAGGGGCCGCGGCTCAGCAAGAACAGGGCCGCGACCTGACCCCTCGAGCCCAGAAAAACACCTTATTTTCACCACAAAACCAGTCCAACTAACCCCAGAATTAAGCCAACATTCCAAACAAGTTATCACAAAGATTATACTATTGATTCAGCAGCAAAACCCAACAGAAACTCAAGCCAAAACCCTTATAAAATCAAAGTTGAATCCTAATCCCTCCAACATGAAAAACTCTAATATTCAACCTTAAAACCAGCTGAAAATTAACACAATTCAACATATTAGGAGCTTACCTTGATGAGTTATGTTTCTGTGTAGATTCTCCCATTTCCTTAGTTTTGGCTGGTTTTCTCCAAAATGTTACAAGGCCTTCAAGAGTGTAGGAAAACAAAGCAAATAGGAGGTAATGGGTTGGTTTAGAGAAAATCTAGGGGTTTCCTCTATTTTGTTTTATTTAACTTAAGCTTTAAGGTTGCATCAAGGCTCGGGGCACCAAAAACGTCCCCGTGGGAAAAATGGTAAATTTCCCCAATATTCCCTCTTAGAAATTCTAACCTCAAATATATCTCCAAATATTTATTTCCGTAACCCGATAACCCCATAATACATCTAATACCCAAAATACCCCTCAACTCACTCTGAGTTGGATTCTCAACCCCGTTGTGACTTTCTGGCTCACTGCTCCCTAGGACTGTCTCGGATCGTGCTACCCAGATATATTACAAACATATCACGTTTATCAAATTTATGCCCTCAATGGGCTAAAATTACAATCATGCCCCTAATATCCAAACGGGGCTCACATGCATATTTAATTCAACTTAACATGCATCTCCATCACATATTCACATAAATTCACATATTATATCCATAATTCACTTATTGCCCTCCAGGCACGCTAATCAAGGTCCTAAGCCTTATTAGCAAATTTGGGTCGTTACAAGTGTGGTCATAGGCGTCGCTATTTTGGAGAAACCCTTCACAAGGCACCTATAATACCCTGTCAAGCCCAAGAATCTACGAACTTCTTGTGCATTCTTCGGGGCCTTCCATTGTTTCACTGCTTCGATCTTGCCTAGATCGACTACAATTCCTTCTCCTAACACCACGTGCCCTAGGAAATTTACTTGAGTCAACCAAAATTTGCACTTAGAGAATTTAGCGTACAACATTTTCTTATGTAATCGTTGTAATATCAGTTCCAGGTGCTTGGTGTGTTATTCCTAGTTTCGCGAATATACAAGTATATCTTCTATAAACACGATCATGAATTGGTCCAGATACTCACCCTGTACCCTATGTATAAGATCCATGAATGCTGCAGGTGCATTGGTGAGTCGAAAAGACATCACCACGAACTCGTAGTGGCTATACCGAGTTTGGAATGCGGTCTTGGGAATATCCGATTCCTTGACCTTCAATTGGTGGTATCCAAATCTCAAATCGATCTTTGAGAATACCGATGCTCCCTGCAGTTGATCAAATAGATCATCAATTTCTGGCAATGGGTATCAGTTCTTGATCGTCACTTTGTTGAGTCCGTAGTAGTCTATACACATTATCATGGAGCCGTCTTTCTTTTGCATGAATAGTATCTGGGCTCCCCAAGGAGAATGACTTGATCGTATAAATCCTTTATCCAGGTAGTCTTGTAATTACACTTGTAGTTCTTTGAGCTCCACCAATGCCATCCAGTATGGTGCCTTTGAAATAGGCACTGTTCCTAGAATTAACTCAATTTCGAACTAAACTTCCCAGTCTGGGGGTATCTATGGAAGATCCTCAGGAAAATTTGCACACCACTGCTACCTCAGTTGGTTGTAGCTTAGACTCCCTATACTTGTCTATTACGTTCACCAGGTAGCAGATACATCCATTGTCTAGTAATTTCCTAGCCTTCAAGGTGGAGATCATAGATAAATTCTTCTCTTGGTCTGTGCCTTAGAACACAACGGTTCTTCCCCAGGTGGGGCAAAAGTTACCTTTCTTCATTTGCAATTCACCACCAACCCATATTTTTTTAGCCAATCCATACCAAAAATAATATCGTACTCATGTAAATCTAAAACTATCAAATCCACGGTCAACTCCATACCTTCTACCTAGACTGGTACGACTCTAACCCAAGACCGTACCATCATATCCTCCCCCGAAGGTAAGGATACACCACATACATTTTCCATAGGGTCAGGCTTCCTATCTATCTTATAAACATAAGATGCAGCAATAAAAGAATGTAATGCACCAGTTTCCATCAATACATATGAAGTTATTATCCACAAGAAACTGACTTGACACCATTTCGGAAGTCCCAGTTCCTTTATCACTCTGGTGACTGCATAGACTCGCAGTGCAGTTCCTACTGTCTTTGGTTGGTCGTTTTCTCCCTTCTGACCTTGAGTCAGGTAGTGCTTGGAGAAATGACATGGATTTTCATAAGTGAAGTAGTTGTTGTTGCTGCACTCGCCTGGGTGGTGCCGATTGCATTTGTTACATTGTGGCCAATAGTTGTTTTCTCTCCTTGGTTGCTTGTTGAAGTTCGAACTTCGTCTTGGCGGCTCCATTCTTCATTTATTATTTCCACCATTGGTGAACCGAGACTTTTCTGGGGTATTGGCCTTCCCCACACTTCTACTAGACTCACCCCTACGGTGACTTCTAAGATTAAATCTATGATTATCAAAACCGTTGATCTAGCTAATAAAATAAGAAATTTTATTTTCTTATTTTGATTGAATAGTAGGTTGTTAATAATGGTATCCGTTATTAAATGAGTTTACAACTCTATTTAACGAATGATATTTTTTTGACTCTCGCCAATTGGGACAACAATATCATAGATTAGTTAAAAACCTAAAAAAAATAAAGATATAATTATTTTGGTATTTTTTCTCATATCTTACATATTTTTTATATATGTTGTGTTATTTCTTCAATTTTGTGTGAATAGGAGTTTTATTGAGCAAATGTGATTGATTTCTATTTTATTGATGATTTGTAGTTTTATGTTAAGTAGTGTATGTGTCTACTCCCATCCTTTCTCAACTTTCGATGGAGAAACTCACTGGAGAAAACTTCCTTAATTGGAAGCAGAATTTCAACATAGAGTTGATTGGTGACAACTCCGAGTTCGTCATGATTGAGGAATCCCCAGAACGAGCATCATCTCTACACATTCGTGATGGAACCATCAATGATCTCATGGCACCGTGTCCGCACGTTCATGATCAACTCAACTATGGTCTGACGTAACTCATGAACGAGCATCAGACTTACATTTTTGTGGTATATGTTGTGATATTTCTTGAAATCGGAGTGAATAGAAGTTTTAATGAGAAAATGTGATGGATTTCTATTTTATTGATAATATGTGGTATTATTATGGTTGTGTCTACTCCCATCCTTTCTCAACTTTCTATGGAGAAACTCACTGGAGAAAACTTCCTCAAGTAGAAGCAGAACATCAACATAGTGTTGATTGGTGACAACTCAAAGTTTGTCATGACTGAAGAATCCCCGGAAGTTCCAGCTGAAGGAGCTACCAAGTCTATAAGAGACAAATATGAGCGTTGGCAGGCAGCCAATAACAAGGCACAGTACTACAAGATGACGCAACTCATGAATGAGCTTTAGACTTTCTAGTCTATCATGGGTGGACCAAGTAAGAGAGGAGAAAATAAGACTATTGATGTTGATGTTGCTGCTGATCCAACTAAGGCTGAAGCAAACCTAGCGTCATCTTCAAAAGCTAAAAATAAGAAGAAAGGTGGACAAAACAACAACCCCAGGCCTACAAAGGCTTCAAAGAAGAGTGCACAACCAAGTGTGGTGTTCTAAGCATTGGATAGCAGTTAAGCACATCATGAAGTATTTAAGGAAAACTAGGGATTATATGTTAGTCTACAAGGGTGGTGCTCTAAACCCTGTAGGCTACACCGATTCAGACTTTTAGACTGATGTCGATGATAGAAAGTCTACTTCTGGAATAATATTTACTCTTGTGGGTGGAGCTGTGATATGGAGAAGCATATAGCATTCTACGATCTCATATTCAACCATGGAGGCTGAGTACATAGCTGTGTTTGAAGTAGCTAAGGAAATAGTCTGGCTAAAGCATTTTTATTCAGATCTTGGTGTTATTCCACATATTATTAAATAGCTTGTGTTGTTTTGTGACAACACAGGAGCGATAGCCAATTCGAAAGAACCTCAAAGTCACAAGAGGAGTAAGCATATAGAAAGGAAGTATCACGTAATTCGAGAATATGTGGCCAAGGGAGATGTGAAGGTTATGAAGATTGCATCTGAAGACAATCTTGCAGATCTTTTTACAAAGACACTACCAGAAGCTACATTTGATAAGCATATCAAGGAAATGGGATTAGTATAATTAAGGCATTATTTTCAATTAGTGCAACTGGGAGTTTGTTGCGGTTTGATGCCCTAATTAAAACTCAATTTCTTTGTAATCTCATTTTATTATCAATAAAAGAATAGAAATCATTGTTGACCTGGTCAATCAGTTTGCTCACATGTTTTATTTTAAAGATTAGTTGTTTAATAAAAACTTATATTAAATCAAGAGCACAAAGCTAATCATATTTATAGCGACATAATCACAGTGGAATATAAATGTGATTATATGTTAAAAAATAAGTTAGTCCTAAGATTAGTGAGTGCACATGATTTACAATGACTTGCCAATCTACAATGTGATATACTTACACATTGTAGTCTTATGTTCTTTCTAGAACATTAGCAAAGTAGATAAGATCGGATGTATTTGTCTCATCGGATTGGACCGATATTGACAATAGATAAGATAAGAAGACATACCATCATTTTCTATTCAAGTCATAGCATATCGTTGTCCATAGGTCAATTCAATCTCAATTATGAGTGGTTAGTATTCTAGCTGGTTGTATTATTTGAGTTCTTTGACTTGTTCATTACCATCTTACCCAATGGACTAGCCCATACTTACATCTTGGGAACTTGATAGTATAATAGAGTGGGAGTGTTAATCATAGATATGAACATCTATAGCTTCTGATGAAGAATTAAAACGATGGTTTCCTATTAGTTTAGTTTGAGGTGCTAAATGATAGAGATCTCATTTCAGTCATTAATATTAGTTTACTAAAATATTATTTATAAGGAACTAGGTGTTTTAAGGATAAAATACAATGAGGGGTAACACAATATTTTAGTCCCATGTCATTGTAGACCGTTAATAAGGAAATAGTGTGGCTAAAGAAGTTTTATTCATATCTTTGTATTATTCCAGATATGGATAAACCACTTGTGTTGTTTTGTGACAACATAGATGCGATAGCCAATTCGAAAGAACCTCGAAGTCACAAGAAGAGTAAGCATATAGAAAATCAATTTATGTCGCAGGGTATCACCAAGAAACTGAGCCATTCTTCTAATTTCCTCACGGCCTTCCACTGTATCCTTAGAATCTCCTAGACTTGAGTGGGAAATTCTCAGAACATATGACAGATACAGAGAGAAAAAGAGGAAAGAATATAGAGGCTTAGGAAAAGACTTTTGTTGTAGAGAGAGTCTAAAACCCTAAATAATCAAAACTAGATCTTCTGATGATCTATTTTCAACTCTCACTTAGCATTCCTTTTGAATTCTTAATTAGGTCACTTATTTAATTAAAAAATCAATAAAATAATAGGCAATTACATCTCGCAAGTCAAATTTCTCATGGGCTATAGGCCCGTGAAATTTCTCATTTAATTATAAGCCTATTGGACTTAAATTCAAGACCCGTATTATTTCTTACTGGTTAATTAATCAAATAATTATTTAAATCATGTATCAAATTAATTATTTATAATTTGAATCTTTATTTAAACTTATTTAATAATTTAGACACTAATTTTTCTAAATTAATAAATCTACCCTAAAAATTATTTTCTTCTCTAAATTGCATAACCCTATGAAATTATATAAAATTGACTTGGTCCACTTTGAATAATTCTAATTGATAATTAAATCAATTAACTGAGACTTTCTAGATGATTTTATCCAAGGTACTATGGAGATCATGGGCCTATGAAATCAAGGTCCAATAAGTTATCGTAAATTTAACAAATAAATTTACTAACTTATTAATTCCTCGTGACTCCACTAAAGACTCAGAATAGCACTCTTGAATTCATAGAACACTCTATAAGCAATATAGATATGTTTTTATTTATCACTGTTACAACCATAATTATCACTCAATCCTCTATAGACGGTATACAATGAGAGGGACTAAAATATCGTTTTACCCCTCATTGTCTTTTATCATTAAAACACTTAGTTCCTTGTAAATGATATTTTAGAAAACTAATATTAATTACTGAAATGAGATCTTTATCATTTATCACCTCGAACCAAACTAAAAGGAAACCATTGTTTTACTTTTTCATCAGAAGTTATATATGTTCATATTTATGATTAACACTCCCACTCAATTATACTACTGAGTTCCCAAGATGTAAGTATGGGCTAGTCTGTAGGGTAAGCTGGTAACGAACAAGTAAAAAAACACAAATATTACAATTAGTAAGAATACTAACCACTCTGAATTGAGATTGAATTTACCTATGGTCAACTATCTAATATTACTATAATAGATAATAGCGATATGTTTACTTATCTTATCTACTGTCAATATCGGTCTAGTCCGAAGTAACAAATACATCCAATCTTATCAACTTTGCTAATGTTCTGGAAAGAACATAAAAATACATTGTGTAAGTAGATCTTATCGTAGATTGGCAAGTAGTGCAAATCCTGTGCACTAACTAATGTTATAACTTACTTATTTTTGAACATATAATCATATTTATATTCCACTGTGATTACGTGACTATATATATGATTAGTTATATGCTTGGAATTTAATAGAAGTTCATATTAAATAAATGTTCATGAAATTAAAACAAGTGAACAAAGTGATTGACACAATCAAAAAATATTTCTATTCTTTTATTGATAATAAAATGAGATTACAAAGAAATTGAGTTTTTATTAGGGCATAAAACCCCAAAAAACTCGCACTTGCACCAATTGAAACTAATGCCTTAATTCTACTAATCCCATTTCCTTGAAATGCTTATCAAATGTAGCCTATAGTAGTGTCTTGATTTTAGTGTCATTTTAGAATATGTTTTAGTGATAATCTTAAGTCTTTATGATTGTTTTGTGCAAGATTACACTTTTGTTTGTCTTTGTTGTAGGTTGGTGCGTTGAATCAAGAGAAAAATGTAAAAAGAATAGAAAATGGCGGAAAAATGAAGCTATTTGTGGTTGTTCGACTCAAATGGTGCTAAGGACGAGTTAAAATTAGATTTTGATGAGGGAATGAGGTTGAAAGGCTTAAATCTGGAAAGAATGGAATTAAAGTCACGTAATGGGCTTAAGGGCCACGACTCTAGTCAAGTCAGAAGCAACAAAGCTGATGAAGGGAATTAGAGCCCCAACTGGCTCTTATAAGTCACGGCGCTAGTGGAAGTGAGAGGCTAAATCAAGAGGATGTCAAGACATAGGCCGCGACTAGATAGTGCCCGAGTTGCAGCCCTTGAAGACCTATGTAGACTTGGAAGGGCTTTAAAATAGACACGGGTCGCGACCTAGAAAAGGCCAACTTGCGGCCCACATATAAAAAAAAGGGGGATTCGTGATTTTGTTAGTATAAATTCATACTTTATGTTATAATTAGGGTTAGCTCTGATTTTAATTATGAGTTTAGTGATTAATTTTGAGAGATTAGTTTTTCTGCACTCTTATATTTTTTATTTCCTCTTCAAGTCTTTGAATCTTATGTTTCTAAATTACTATCTTGTTGATTTAGTCATGTCTGATATGAACTATACATTTTTATCTAGGGTTTAATGTAGTCACTTGGATTTCTATTTAATTTTATTATGATGTTCTATTGATTCTTCTTCCTTATTCTAATCTATATAATGTTTGCTTAATGTTAGTAAATACCTGATCAATATTTGCTTGATTTATGATTTTGATTCAAAATTCGAAAGATGAGAATTGAATATGCTATCGTTATATAGACATAGGTTACATATTGGACGCAAGTACCTGTATGGCTTGTGTAGTAATTAGGTTTCTATGCTTAATGCCTACTATATGTTTAAGTTTATCACATGGATGTAGAAAATCTGCATATAGGATGAGATCTTATATCTTGAAAAAGAATAGGAATCGATTTATGTTAACATGCTATTAGAATAGGAAGAAAGAAATTTAGAACTGATTAATAAAATTAGTAGAATGAAAAGTTGTTGAAGTTAATACCCTAGGTCTTTTTATTATTGATTTTCATCTTTTGATTAGTTATTTTGTTCACAGTTATTTAATATTTTATAATTAGATTTATTCATCTAAATTTTGTTTGCCAAACAGAAATTAAAGAACAATTTTTGGTAATTGGTTAATAGTCTTTGTGGGAACGATACTCTATTTACTATCTATATTACTTGAATCAATTGCGTGCACTTGCGTATCATATTTTCACGATTAAGTTTTTGGCACCTTTGTCGGGGACGTAATTTCCAATATCAAAATTAATTGTTGTTTGTTCTAATTTGGTTTTTATATTTTACACTTATTCGGATCAAGGTTGTATTGTGTTTCAAGAATCATTGGTATATACGGGGAAGTAGACAAAAGGAACCCATACCGATAGATCTTGAAATTGGGAGAACGTGCTGAGAAAACTGCAAGATAAAGAAAATGTTGGATTTTACCATGGCTAATAATACAAATAACATTGTGAACAACAATGGAAATTAGGGTAATGCAGCTGACGTCGATCCGCCATTGAGAAACTTTGTACTCCCTACTGTTATGAGGATACATTCAAGTATTCGTCCTCCTACTGTTGAGGAAAATAATTTTGAGATAAAACCGTCAATTATTCAAATGTTACAAAATTGTGCACAATTTGGGGGATTACCAAATGAGGATCCAAATCTCCACATCACAAATTATTTAAAGCTTTGTGCGACATTCAAAATGAACGAGGTGAGTAATGATGCTATCAGATTAAGATTATTCCCGTTTTCATTAACAGACAGAGCTAAGAGTCGGTTGAATTCATTACAAGCCAACTCTATAGTTACTTGGGAAGACTTGGCTCAGAATTTGCTTGGTAATTATTTTCCTCCAGCAAAGTTAGCCCGAATTAGAGGATAGATTAATAACTTCCATTAGCTAGATGTGGAGTCTTTATATGATGCTTGGGAAAGTTTTAAAGATTTGCAAAGAAAATTCCCACATCATGGAATAGAGAAGTGGCTGCGGGTTCATACATTTTACTATGGCTTGGGGGGAAATACAAGGACAATTATAGATGCAGCATCGGGAGGAGCGTTTATAAGAAAAAGCGCTAATGAAGCTTATGAATTATTGGAAGAGATGGCCATGAATAACTATAATTGGCCTACTGAGCATGAGAATAAGACGGTGGCAGGAGTCTTAGAGGTCGATCCTATTGGTTTATTGACCGCTCAAGTGGCATCTCTAACCAAGCAATTGAATCAAAATAACCTTGCTGCACAAGCAAGGCACGTACAAAATGTCATGAGTTGTGAGATTTATGGGGGACCGCATTCTTATGAACAATGCCCGAGCATAGCTAGTTTCTCAACGTATGTAAATGATATGCCTTTGGAACAGGCACAAGTTAGTGGTAACTTTCCAAGACCTGCACAGAAAACCTACCCAAATTCATATACTCCTGCGTGGAAAAATCACCCTAACGTGTCTTGGTAAAATAATCAAGGGTTACAACCGCATTATCCACAATACCCACCTCAACAACCCCCTCATCAACCGACTTATGGACTACATTCTAGGCCTTATTATGATCCAAACCCACGCGTGTCTCATCCACCACCACATCCTCCAATGAACTCACCAACAATGTAGCCAGACCAATTAAATCAATTCATGACAGAGACAAGGTCTTCAATCAGGAATTTGGAGACACAAATGGGTCAATTGGTTAAACTGATTTCTAGTAGATAGCAAGGGAATTTTCCTAGTTCCACAGAGGTGAATTTGTAAGAGCAATGCCAAGCTGTCACTCTGAGGAATGGGACTAGGTATGATGGACCTATAGTGGTTAACAAGGGGAAGAAGGCAGAGGATCAATATGTTACTAGTCCAGTATAAGAGGACGTTACTGAAGATCTTCCAAAGATAGAAAAGTCGAAATACACCGAGCCTACACCAAAGATTCCTTATCCTCAACAGTTTAGAAGGCCAATCTTGACAAAATATTCTCAAAATTTCTTGAGGTATTTAAGAAACTTCACATGAACATTCCTTTTACAGAGGCTCTAGAACAAATGCCTAGTTATGTGAAGATTATGAAAGAGATATTGTCTAATAAGATAAAAATGGAGGATTGTGAAACCGTTGCATTAATTGAAGAGTGTAGTGCCATTATTCAAAAGTAGCTTCCTCAAAAGTTAAGAGATCCGGGTAGTTTCACTATACCTTGCACCATTGGGAACTTTCATTGTGAGTGAACATTATGTGATTTTGGTGCAAGCATTAATTTAATGTCACTGTTTGTATTTAAAAGGCCTGGTTTGGGAGAAGCTAGACCTACTAGTATTACTCTTCAACTGGTTGACTGTTCATTAACACACCTCAGATGTATTATAGAGGAATTTCTAGTAAAGGTAGAAAAGTTCATTTTCCCAGCAGATTTCATTGTGTTAGATATGGAGGAAGATGAGGACATGCCTATTATATTTGGACGACCATTTTTAGCTACGAGGCAAGCATTGATCGACGCCTAGAAGGGTGAGTTAAGACTCAGAGTACAAGGTGATGAGGTTGTTTTTAATGTTTTTAAAGCTTTGAAATATCCTTCAGCTAGTGACAGTTGTTTTAGTATTAGTGTATTTGAGGAACAAGATAAAGGGGTCCACTCTATTGAGGATCCACTTGAGTTGAGTTTGGCTGCAAGTCCTAAAGAGTATGCTGGTACTGAAGCCAGTGAATATGTAAAGTGGTTGAACTCATCGGGGCAAATTTATAAAAAGAAATATGAGGAATTGGGGAAAGTGCCTGAGAGACCTCTTCCATCTATCAAGAAGCCACCAGTTCTTGAGTTGAATACTTTACTGGATCATCTTAAGTATGCTTATTTGGGTAAGAATAACACTCTCCCAATTATTATCTCAGCTTCATTATCTGTGATTGAAGAAGAGAAGCTTCTTAGGGTGTTGTGGGCTCACAAACTAGCAATTGGGTGGACTTTGGCAGATATAAAGGGTATCAATCCTTCAACAGTGATGCACCATATATTAATGGAGGAGGATAGTAAACCTAGTATTGATGCTCAGAGGAGGCTCAATCCTTTAATGAAAGAAGTGGCAAAGAAAGAAATTCTTAAATGGTTGGATGCGGGGGTAATTTACCCAATATCTGACAGAGCATGGCTTAGTCCGATCCAGGTAGTCCCGAAGAAGGGTGGCATGAAAATGGTTAAGAATGATAATAATGAATTAATTCCAACTCGTACAGTGACAGGGTGGAGAATTTGTATTGACTACCGTAAATTAAATAAGGCCACCAGAAAAGACCATTTTCCTTTGCCTTTTGTAGATTAGATGTTAGATAGATTGGCAGGCCATCCTTATTACTGTTTCTTGGATGGGTATTCGGGATACCATCCAATTCCCATAGAACCGGAGGATCAAGAAAATACTACCTTCACATGCCCTTATGGAACATTTGAATTTCAGAGAATGCCATTTGAGTTATGTAATGCTCCAGCAACCTTTCAGAGATGTATGATGTTATATTCTCAAACCTTGTGGAAAAAGGTATCAAAGTTTTTATGGATGACTTTTTCAGTCTATGGGCCCCCTTTTGATGGATGTTTGGATAATTTGGAAAGGGCTTCAAAAGATGTAAGGAGTCAAATTTATTATTAAATTGGGAGAAATGTCACTTTATAGTGACAGAAGGCATAGTCTTGGGCCACAAAATTTCACATTATCGTATTGAGGTAGATAGGGCCAAGATCTCGACAATAGAAAACTTACCTCCTCCAGTGTCTGTTCAGGAGGTTCGTAGTATCTTGGGCCATGTTGGATTTTATAGGAGGTTTATAAAGGACTTTTGAATTTTTTTGAAACCCTTATCTACTTTACTTATGAATGGTGTGGTATGTAACTTTGATTCTAACTGTTTAAGGGCATATAAAAAAATTAAGGAGAAATTGGTCTCGGCTCTGATTGTTGAATCACCGAATTGGGAACTTCCTTTTGAATTAATGTGTGATTCTAGTGATTATATAGTAGGAGCGGTTCTTGAACAACGAGTTTGTCATGTCCCAAATTCCTTAATGTGGCTTAGTGCCTGGATTAGGGGCCAGGAGGGCCATAATTGATTTAATATCCAATTATGTGATTTTATGCTTGATTATGTGATTTATATTATTATATGTTGATAATTACATGCATGTGGGCCCACTTCTTATTAGAAGAGCATTTTCGCAATTTTGACATGTTAAGAGCATAATTATATACTTATGTGCATGTGTTGTGATTTATGGGTGAGACCACATTATTATGTGGATATGTTCGAGCTATTAGGCATGAGACGATCCTAGAATGCAATTTACCGATTTTGTCATAATGGGGTTAATTACTGGGATATTGGGTAATGAGAATGATTATTTGATAATATATTGGGAGTTCGCGATATAATGAGGAAATTATGGGAATTTTGACTATTTTACCCCTTGAGGAGTTTTTGGGACCCCAAGCTTAGGATTTACTTGAGGTTACTTATGCTTGAAGTAAACTGCCAGAAGGAAAATAGGTTCAAACACTTTTTCTCTTTCTCCCGTTATCCTTTTTTTAATGTTCGTTGCATTTTCGAGGGAAACTTGAGTTTTAGGACTCAGATTCAAGCAAAGATCGAGTTATAGTGATTCTAGAGAAGATTATAAGCTTATTAATAGGAGGATTTAGCGAGAAATGACTTAATCAGAGGTAATCCAAGCTTTAAGTTTTGAGTTTTTGAGTTTCTAAGTTTTGAATTGGATTCTATGTGTTGATGAGTTTTTGAGTTGTTTGAAGCATGGGTTTTGATGGTTTTGGGCCATTGGGAAGTTTGGGAACTTTGTTTTGGGATTTAGATATGTTTGAATAGGGTTATAGTGTGATTTAAAAGGGGGAAATGAAGGTTTTTGGTTGAGTTCCAGGTGGGGCCGCGACCCAAGCTTAATGAAGATGAGAGAAGAGGCTGAAAGGAGTTGGGGCCGCGGTGCCTGGGAGGCGGGCCACGGGCCGCGGCACATGGTGCAGGTAACTTGAGGCTAGCATCTCTGTTTGGAGGTGGTCAATGGCTCAGAGGTGTCGGGCCGTGACCCTTAAGGGAAAATTGGGCCGAAACTGTGTTTTAATTGTGGGTACTCAAACCTTAGGCCTCGGGATCATTCCTACTACACAGTTTAGTAGGATTCTATGTCCCAGAGGCTAGTCTTAGTCTGGGAACCTTTTATTACTCATTTTATTGATGGAATTTTATATTTGGTTATGATTAGGTGACCGCTAAGGGAGTTCATGATCGATCATTCTCAACGGTTGTTCTTTTATTATTTCACGCTCGAACCAGAGGTAAGAAAACTACACCCAGTATGTGACATGCATGGTTATTGATGAGGCATGTTGAGTGCTCTACATATGGACATTAATTGCATTGTAAATGCTTAGCAGCTTTGCTTATTTGTGGATGGTACTGACTTATTAGTCAGAAACGACATTGGTGTTAGTACTGGTCGTGAAGTGTTGACATATTAGTCTTGATCGGCAATGGTACTGAGCACTTGCCATATGATATTGGTTTAAGAATCAATGTGTTCAACACAGGCTGAAATGATTAGATCTAATCAACATGAGCATTAAATGCTTGACCGACCCAAAGGTCGAACAAAACTAAAGCGTTGGTCTAGTCTAAAGGCTAGTTACTTAGGGCTAGGACCAACAGGCTCAGGTGACTGAAATGTCATGTGGCTTAGGGTGCAGAGCCCTAGAGTATGACTCATTAGTCACCTATCTAGAGTGTGACTCGTTAGTCACCTATCTGATTAGGGCTGCAAGCCCCATAATGATTACATGATCAATTATTGATATTGTATACATGCAGTAATAAGTTTTCTTGTTGAGCCTTGCTCATGGGTGCAATGTTGTGTAGGTAAAGGGAAAGAAAAGCTCACCCAGCCTTGAGTGGAGAGCTTTGGGGGTGATGTGTACATATGTGGCCGCTTGGCCACCACGGCCAAGGTGTTTCTCAAGAGAATTAGGGTTTAACCCTATATTTGCCGCTTAGGTCGGCAAATTGTAACTTTTATACTGTAATGACCATTTTGGATTGTAAATAACTTTGTAAACACTTTTATGTGCCCATGTATAGTTTAACATTTTGAATAAAATATATCCATTCTTTTTTATCAAGATTTTCACCCTGGCCTGTTAATAACACCTAGATGCACATTTATAACCTAATGATTTAGCGACTTAAGCACTATTTATAGTCCACAGTAACAGTCTTGGAGAAACGAGAGCATTACAACTTGGTATCAGAGCGTGCCAAGGTTTAGGGTTCATGTAGACAGGCTAGGCATGTACACTTGCCACTGAAGTCATGCTCGACTCATGGTTTGGTAACTATTTATGTGGCTATGTGTTTAACTGCTTAAATAGAATATAAATGCTTTACTTGCATGCATGAGATATATTAATAGGGTTGGCCCTTAACAGTTTTATGATGAGCAAGAACGTGCTTATTAGCACTGGTATTGTAAGAACATGCCTATTAGCATCGTTAATCGTTAATTGTTAAGTGTTAAGTGCTAAATGCTAAATGTTATAATCATGAATCAACATGTTTATTGATATGATTATGGAATATGGATGAATATTTTCTTAATCATGGACCGTGAGGCGGAAAGAGGTTTAGTTATCACTACCTAATTGGTCGTATTGACTATTGCAGCAAGGTATTAGTTCATAGTATGATTCCAAGGCAGACAGATTCATCAGCTGGCTAAGATGATCAAGGCTAGAATGACAGATAGGTTCAAGAGAATGACCATAGTCAGATTCCACAAACATCTCCTGATAACTGGCAGCAATTGTTTGCTAATTTGCACGCTAGAGTTCTGAGGCAGGAAGAAGAAATCTGCCTCCTGAGACAACAACAGGTTCCTGCAGGGAACTTTTTACCAGAGGCACCACCTGTAGTGGTGCCAATAGTTGAGCAGAGGCTGAAAGTAAATGGGAACCTCTTTATGAAAGGTTTAGAGAACAACACCCTCCAGTTTTTTAGGGCAGTGCATATCCAGCTAAGGCAGAGCAGTGGATGAGCATGGTTACCACCATCCTTGACTTTATGAGGGTGTCTAGTAATGAGAGCGTGGCTTGTGCCACGTATATGTTTCAGGAGGATGCCCATATTTGGTGGGAAGTCATATCCCAGACCAAAAATGTAAATGCCCTGAGTTGGGAAGAGTTTCACACTCTTTTCAATGAAAAGTGCTACAATGATGCCATCAAGGCTGCAAAAGTTGAAGAGTTCTGCAGATTACTTCAGGGTAGGCTTTCAGTGACTGAGTATGCCTTAAAGTTTGACAGACTAGCCAAGTTTGCTATGGAATTGGTGCCCACTAATGGGACCAGAAGGGAGAGGTTTCTCCAGGGGCAGCAGCCTAAAATAGCCCGGGATGTTTGTATCACCACGGTGGCTGGAGTTACTACTTATGCACAGCTGGCTGAAAAAGTGCTCACAGCTGAGAGTGCAGAGAACAAGATCTGGTGAGACAATGTAGCCATAAGAGATGTTAGGAGGACAGGACCACCATTTACAGGTTCAAGTAGGGCCGGAGGCCCCAATGATCAAAATAGGAAGGCTCTTAATGCCTTCACAGCTCTAGGTCCTGATAGGCGACCACGTGGTATTTCAATGGGCCGCCAGGGTGGTAGTGAGGCCTGGAGGACTTATCTAGAATGCCCTAGATGAAAGAGGCGCCATATAGGGGAGTTTCAGGAAAAAGCTTGCTTCTTATGTGGAGCAGTGGGACTTTTCAAAAAAGATTGCCCGAAAGCAAGAAGGGAAGAGCTAAGGAAGGCAGACAACTCGACCCTAGCTCGAGTGTTCGCTATGACTCAGGCAGAAGCTAAGGCTTCACTCTCAGTACTTACAGGTCATCTTTTTAGTGCTGGAACCCCTTAAACTATTTTGATTGATTCTGGTCCTACACATTCTTTTGTCACTAGTAGACTTATTGATAAACTGTGTAGACCATGTGATTATTATGTTGTGGGGTTCGGGACCGTATTACCCACTGGTGAGTTAGAAGTATCCAAAAGATGGGTCAGATCATTGACAGTGATAGCAAAGGGAAAAGAGTTGTCAACTTGATAGAGTTAGTTATGACTGACTTTGACATGATTTTGGGTATGGATATGTTAGTGAATTATACTGCAACCATAGATTGCAGAAGGAAGATGGAAACCTTTGAGCCTGAAGGTGAGGATCCTTTTGTATTTGTTGGAAGTGTGCATGGACCCCGTATACCTATGATATATGTTCTGAGGGCTTGAGATCTATTGCAAGGAGGTTGCATAGGATTCTTAGCCAGTGTGGTTGATACCACTCAGGTCATGCCAGTAGGACCAGAGGAGACCATATTAGTTTATGAGTTTCTGGATGTGTTTTCAGAAGATTTACTAGGGTTGCTACCACACTGAGAGATTGAATTTGTGATTGAATGGCACCAAGGATGGGGCCAGTGTCTAGAGCACCTTACAGAATGGTCCCAGCAGAGTTAGAAGAACTAAAGGTACAACTGCAAGAGCTATTAGATTTAGATTTTATTAGACCTAGTTTCTCACTGTGGGGTGCACCAGTTCTGTTTGTGAAGAAGAAAGATGGTTCTCTGAGGATGTATATTGATTACAGAGAACTAAATAAGTTAACAATCAAGAACAAGTATCCTCTGCCAAGGATAGATGATCTGTTTGATCAGTTGCAAGGTAAAAGGGTATTCTCAAAGATAGACCTTCGATCTGGTTATCATCAGGTGAGGGTCAAGGAGGGAGATATACTAAAGACTGCTTTTCGTACTAGATATGGGCATTATGAGTTCTTAGTAATGTTCTTTGGATTGACTAATGCCCCTGCTGCTTTTATGGATTTGATGAACAGAGTGTTCAAGGATTATTTGGACCAATTTGTGATCATCTTCATCGATGAAATTTTGGTTTATTCTCAATCAGAGTCAGAACATGAGCAACATCTAAGGTTGGTTCTACAGAGAGTGATGGAACAAATATTGTTTGCAAAATTCTAGAAGTGTGAGATCTGGTTATCCCAGGTAACTTTCCATTGTCAGTAAGGAGGGGATTAAGGTGGACCCAGCCAAGATTGAGGTAGTTAGAGATTTGCTAAGGCCAAAGAATGCTTCAGAGGTTAGAAGTTTCCTTTGATTGGCAGGTTATTATAGACGTTTTGTGGAAGGGTTCTCAAAGATTGCAACTTCATTAACTAAGCTGACATGCAAGCATCAAAGGTTTGTGTGGTCAGATAGGTGTGAGAACAACTTCCAGGATTTGAAACAAAGGTTGATTACAACTTCAGTTCTGAGTCTTCAACCAAATCAGGAGAAGTTTGTGATATACTATGATGCCTCACATCAGGGTTTGGGTTGTGTTCTGATGCAGCCAGGGAAGGTGAATACTTATGCTTCACATCAATTGAAAGAGTATGAACGGGGATACCCCACTCATGATTTAGAGTTGGCAGTTGTGGTCTTTGCATTAAAGGTATTGAGGCATTACCTTTATGGGGAGAAGTGTGAGATTTATACTAACCACAAAAGCCTGAAGTACTTCTTCACACAGAAAGACCTGGACATGAGACAAAGGCGTTGGCTGGAGTTAGTAAAAGATTATGATTGTGAAATTCTGAATCATCCAGGAAGGCCAACGTGGTAGCGAATGCTTTAAGCCGGAAGGTTCCGGGACAAATTTTTAGTGCGAGGCTGATATCTAGAGAATTAGTAGAGGATATGACCAGAGCTGGTATAGAGTTACCGGTGGGCCAATTGGCCAACATTACTCTACAGTCTACACCATTGGAGAGAATAAAGGAAGGTCAGTTGGATGATCCACAACTGATCAAGATCAGAGAAGATGTTTTAGTTTGAATGTCCAGAGATTATTCAGTGTCAAACATGGGTTTGTTAAGATACAAAGGTCGGATATGTGTTCCATTAGACACTGCTATGAGGTGAGAGATTCTGGATGAATCTCATACTACTCCTTACTCTTTGCATCCAGGCACCACAAAGATGTATCAGGATTTGAGATAACTGTATTGGTGGCTTGGGATGAAGAGGGATGTGATAGAGTATGTGGCTAAGTGCTTGGCATGTCAATAGGTCAAGGTTGAGCATCAGAGGCCAGCAAGGCTATTGCAGCCTCTAGATATCCTAGAGTGGAAATGGGAGGACATCACAATGGATTTCGTGGTGGGGTTACCCAAGCCTGTAGGTCAACATGATTCAATATGGATTATTGTGGATTGATATACCAAGTCAGCTCACTTCTTACCAATGAGGACTACTTTTATAGTTTACTAGTACGCAGATCTCTATGTGAGAGAGATTGTGTGCCTCCATGGGGAACCAAGGTCGTTCATGTCAGATTGGGACCCCACATTCACTTCCAAGTTCTGGGGAAGCTTATAGAGGGCCATGGGTATATAGTTGAAGTTCAGTACTGCTTATCATCCTCAAACATATGGACAATCTGAGAGGACGATTAAGATATTAGAAGATATGCTGCAAGCATGTGTGCTGGACTTTGGTGGGTCCTGGAGTAAGTATTTACCTTTGATAGAGTTTTCCTACAACAATAGCTATCAGTCGACCATTGGGGTGGCTCCTTATGAGATGCCGTATGGTAGGAAATGCAGATCTCCCCTTCATTGGGATGAGACAAGAGAAAGGAGATACTTGGGTCATGAGGCAGTTCAGAGGACCAATGAGGCCATTGAGAAGATTAGAGCTCAGATGCTTGCTTCTCAAAGCAGACAGAAAAGTGATGTAGATCCCAAACATAGGAACATGGAGTTCCAGGTAGGGGACTATGTTTTCCTTATAGTCTCACCATGAAAAGAGGTGAGAAGATTTAGGAAGAAGGGCAAGCTGAGCCCTAGATTTGTAAGTCCATTTGAAATCCTGAAGAGGATTGGTCAGGTGGCCTATAGGTTGGCCTTACAACAAACTTTGTCAGCCATGCATAACGTATTTCATGTTTCAGCTCTTCGAAGGTATGTATCAGATGTGACTGAGTTACGAGGATCTAGAGCTTGAGGCAGATCTCTCCTATGAGGAACATCCAATCCAGATACTAGATAGAAAGGACAAGATCCTGGGGAATAAAACTATACCTTTGGTTAAGGAATTATGGAGGACCAACAAGGTCTAGGAAGCGACTTGGGAGCTGGAGTCAGATATGCAGATTCAGTATCCCGAACTGTTCAAGTAAATTCCGAGGACGAAATTTATGTGTGAAGGAGATAGTTGTAATTTTCCAAATTCCTTAATGTGGCGTAGTGCCTGGATTAGGGGCCAGCAGTGCCATAATAGATTTAATATGCAATTATGTTATTTTATGCATGATTATGTGAATTATATTATTATATGATGATAATAGCATGCATGTGGGTCCACTTCTTATTAGAAAGGCATTTTCGTAATTTTGACATGTTAAGAGCATAATTGTATATTTATGTGCATGTTTGTGACTGATGGGTGAGACCACATTATTATGTGGATATGTTCGAGATATTCGGCATAAGAAGATCCTAGAATGCAAGTTACCAGTTTTGTCATAACGCGGTTAATTACCGGGATATTAGGTAATGAGAATGATTATTTGATGACATACTAGGAGTTAGTGAGATCAGGAAGAAATTTTGGGAATTTTGACTTTTTTACCCCCGGGGGTGTTTTTGGGACCCCGAGCATTAGGATTTACTTGAGGTTACCTAAGCTTGAAGTAACCTGTCAGAAGGAAAATACGTTCAAACACTTTTTCTCTTTCTCCCGTTATCCCTTTTTACTGTTCGTCACATTTTCGAAGGAAACTTGAGTTTTAGGACTCGGATTCATGCAAGGATCAAGTTATAGCGATTCTAGGGAAGATTAGAAGCTTATTAACCGGAGGATTTAGTAAGAAATCACTCAATCAGAGGCAATCCAAGCTTTAAGTTTTGAGTTTTCAAGTTTCTATGTTTTGAATTAGATTCTATGTGTTGATGAGTTTTAGAGTTGTTTGAAGCATGGGTTTTGATGGTTTTGGGCCATTGGGATGTTTGGGAACTTTGTTTTGGGATTTGGATATGTTTGGATAGGGTTATGGAGTGATTTAAAAGGGGGAAAACAAAGGTTTTTGGCTGAGTTCCAGGTGGGGCCAGGGCCCTGTTCTTGGGCACCGCAACCCAAGCTTAGTGAAGATGAGAGAAAAGGGTGAAATGCTTTGGGGCTGCGGTGCCTGGGAGGCGATCCATGGTGCGTGGTACAGGTAACTTGAGCCTGGCATCTCTATTTGGAGGCGGGTCGCAGCTCAGAGGTGTGGGGCCGTAGCGCTTAAGGGCAGATTCATCCAATAATGTGTTTTAATCGTGGGAACTCAAACCTTAGGTCTCGGGATTATTCCTACTATCCCGTTTTGTAGGATTCGACGTCTTGAAGGCTAGGTCTTGTTACGGGAACCTTTTAGTACTCATTTTATTGATGGGATTTTATATTTGGCTATGATTAGGTGACCCCTAAGGGACTTAATGACCGATCATTCTCAAGGGTCGTTCTTTTATTATTTCACGCTCGAACCAGAGGTAAGAAAATTGCATCCAGTATGTGACGTGCATGGTTATTGATGAGGCATGTTGAGTGCTCTATATATGGACATTGATTGCATTGTATATGCTTAACATCTTTTCTTATTTATGAATGGTACTTACTTATTTGTCAGAAATGACATTGGTGTTAGTACTGGTCGTGAAGTCTTGACTTATTAGACATGATCGATAGTAGTACTAAGCACTGGTCGTATGATATTGGCTTAAGAGTCAAGAGAGACATTAATGTGCTTAACACAGGCTGAAATGATTAGATCTAATCAACATGAGCATTGATTGCTTAAACGACCCAAAGGTCGAAGAAAACTAAAGCGCTAGTCTAGTCTAAAGGCTAGTTACTTGGGGCCAAAAGGCTCAGGTGATTGAAACGTCACGTGGCTTAGGTGACGGAGCCCCAGAGTGTGACTCATTAGTCACCTATCCAGAGTGTGAATCATTAGTCACCTATCCAGAGTTTGACTCATTAGTCACCTATCTGATTAGGGTTGCAAGCCCCAAAATGATTACATGATCAATTATTGATATTGTATACATGCAGTAATAAGTTTCTTGCTGAGCCTTGGCTCACAGGTGCTATGTGGTGCAGGCAAAGGGAAAGAAAATCTCACCTAGCCTTGAGTGGAGAGCTTAGGGAGTGATGTGTACATATGCGGCCACTTGAGCACCACGGCCAAGGTGTTTCTCAGGGGAACTAGGGTTTAACCCTATGTTTGCCTCTTAGGTCAGCAGGTTGTAACTTTTATATTGTAATGTCCATTTTGGAGTGTAAATAACTTTGTAAACACTTTTGTGGGCTCATGTATAGTTTGATGTTTTAAATAAAATATATCCATTCCTTTCGATCGAGATTTTCACCCTGGCCTGTTAATAACACATAGATCCACGTTTATAACCTAATGAATCATTTGGCGAGTTAAGCACTATTTAAAGTCCACATTAACGGTCTTGGAGTAACCGGGGCGTTACAGATTTGACAAGGTATTCCAAATGATTTATTACGATATTCGAACAATAAATGATGCTCAATTAAATTATGCAACTACTGCGAAGGAATTACTTGCAATTGTCTTTGCTTTCTACAAGTTCAGGCCATATTTAATTGGTAATAAGGTGATTGTTTATATAGATCATTCAACTATTAAGTACCTTATGACCAAGAAGGATGCTATACCTCGCTTGATTCGATGGGTCCTATTATTGCAAGAGTTTGATATGGAAATTCATGATAAGAAGGGGACAGAAAATTTAGTTGCAGATCATTTATCTAGATTGGAAAACGAAGAAGAGCATAATGAGAAAGAGGAGCAAATTGATGAAAATTTTCTAGATGAACAATTATTATTGATTGAAAGTGAAGAAAAGCTACATTGGTTTGCGGATTATGTCAATTATTTGGTAGCTAATGTTGTGCCTCCGAATATGTCAAGGAAATAACTTAAAAAGTTCTATTCGGAAGTTAAGCATTATTATTGGGATGAACCCATTCTTTTTTGTCATTGTGTTGATCAAGTAATTAGAAGATGTGTCCCATAAGAGGAGATGGTTTCATACTTACTCATTATCATACTTTACATTGTAGTGATCACTTTGGAGGAACAAGGACAGCAGCAAAAGTTTTGCAATGTGTGTTTTGTTGGCCTTTGTTATTTAAAGATGCTAGTGCCTTTGTTAAGAGTTGTGATTGTTGCCAAAGGATCGATAATATATTAAGAAGACATCAAATGCCAATGGATGGAATTCTGGAAGTTTGAGTTGTTTTATGTATGGGGAATAGATTTTATGGGACCGTTTCCATCATCTTATAATAATAAGTACATTTTTCTGGCAATAGATTATGTTTCTAAATGGGTGGAAGTTGTAACAACTCCTACCTATGATGGTAAGGATGTACTTAAATTTCTTCATAAAAGTATTTTTACGCGGTTCGGTACTCCAAGAGCAATTATTAGTGACAGAGGCAATCATTTCTGTAACAAACCATTCACAGCTCTATGCTTTTTTATGGAGTTCATCATCGAAAGGCTCTGTGCTATCATCCACTTGCTAATGGTCAAGCAGAAGTGTCAAACCGAGAGATTAAAAGTATTTTAGAGAAAACTGTCAACATATCAAGGAAAGATTTGTCAAAAAAGCTTGATGATTCACTGTGGGCATATCGCACAGCCTGCAAGACTCCGATTGGTATGTCACCATATCAGTTGATGCTTGGGAAGGCACGCCATTTACCAGTAAAACTTGAGCACCGAGCTTATTGGGCGGTGAAAAAGATGAACATTGATTTATTTATGGCGGGACATAACAGCCTTCTAGAGTTGAATGAGCTCGATGAATTTCGAAATGAAGCCTATGAGAATACAAAGATTTATAAAGAAAAGTCTAAAGCATTTCATGATAAAAGGATAATTAGAAAGGATTTCTAACCAAGAGACAAGGTGCTATTATTTAATTCTCGATTGAAGCTTTTTCCAGAATAATTAAAGTAGAGATGGTTGGGTCCATTCAAAGTTGTTGTTTTATTTCCTTATGGATCAGTGCAGTTTCATAGCGAGAAAATGGAACATTTTAAAGTGAATGGTCAGATATTAAAGCATTATTTGGAAGGACCAGTGGAAAAGTGCAAGTCTATGATGGTTTTGGAACACCTTTGAATAAGGTATTCAGCGTCCGACTAAATGACGTAATCGACAGCGCTTTATGAGGCATTCCTATACTTTATTTTAGTTTATGTTTTAATTTTTAATTACTTGAAATTTTTTATTTAATTTTGTTTTGGATTTGTAAAGATTTATTTATTATAAAATGTTTGTAAACATTGTGCAATTCGTGAAAAAGGTTGTTTTCAAATTAGTCTGAAGGTCAACTCGCGAGTTGAACTTGTAAGTTGCGGCTTTCAACTAAGTCAGAAAGCATGGAAATTGAAGGAGGAGGTGGGCCGCCACTTGAACTTATAAGTTGTGGGCCCAACACAAGTCAAAGAGCATACGAGGTCTTGTACCTGAGTGTATTGCACCAAATTTTTTTTTTAGTTATTAAATTTTTGTGTTTTATTTTTATTTAATTGTTAATCAATGTGAATTATATTATTTAATTGTTTGTTTGTTTAAATTAATTGTTAGAATTTTTTTGTAGAATTTTGTGAATTTAATTATTAAATGTTATTTTTTTTTAAATGTGATTATTTGAGTTTTGGATGAATGCACTAAGGTGCATGGTAGGTAGTGATGCACCCTAGTTATTGAGTGTGTGCATGTGCATGTGCATGGTTGCATGGTGCACATGTGTAGTATTTTCTACACACTTTGTAGTTTCCTTTTATTAGATTATTTATTAAATTAATTAGAAAATAACAAAAATGAGGAAATGGTGAGTGGTGAGTGGTGGACGACAGAGTGGGAAAGGAAAAGGATTTTATTCCATTTTTTTTAATCAAATAAACTAAAATTGGATGACTAAAGTTATTTTGGGTAAGGGAATTGTTGACATTTTCTATTAGTTAAATCTTTTTATTGTAATTGATTTTTAGGCTTAATTAGAACAAATGGTTAGGGGAACTTACCAATTATTTTTATTAGGGTATTATGACGGAATTAAAATAAATAGGGAAGGAAATAGAAGTGAGCCATTATGCTCTTGGAATGCCAAAACTAGAGAGAAGAAGAGAGAGAGAGAGAGAGACGTGAGCTAGAGAGAGAAGGGAAGAGAGAATCAATTCTAGGGTATCCATTTTATGTTTGTGCTTGTTAATTTCTCTTATATTGATTCTAGTATTCTTAACTAGAGTTTGATTTTTTGTTTTCTCCTTCTCCTCATGATGGTTTTTGAAAACCCTAGGCTTGAACAAAGGGTGATAAAGTTTGAGTGTTGGTCATCTTGTGTGTTCTTGATTTCACAAATCAAGAGAGGTAATGGATCTTTAGCCCTATTATTTTCATGTTATCTTGGGTATTCATGGTGTTTTTGGTTTGAGGTCAATATAGGTTGATGATGGGGGGATGTTGTCTTGTTGGTATTCTTGTTGATCTTGTAGATTTGGTTGATCGTTAAATGTTTCATGTTGTTTTGTTTGTATGGTTGGTTATTATTGTATGATAGAGAAAGGTCATGTATAAAAGAGTTGGTAAATGTTTTGATTTGTGATCTATTAAAAAGGATGATGAATATTTTTGAGGTAACATTAAGGGATTTAATTATTTTGGGCTATGGGAATTTCGGCCTAAGGATGATGTTTAAGCATGATTGTCATTTTTTTTTATGTTTTTATGTCAATTAAAATCTTAGAAACATGATAGGTTGTTTGTAAGATTTTAAATGAATATATGTTGGTTTTGTTCTTCGTTGAAATACTTGCTTAATGGTAATATGTCAATAGTTATATTCACAATGAGGATTAAATATGCATATTTGTTTATGATTTGATAGTATGGTTTATGGTGGTTTGATGAATTATTGTATGCTAATGGTAACATTAAAATGATTAAAGAGGTTTAGAAACATGCTAGGGTTTTTGTTGGAATATTATTAAATAAATATGTATGAATTTTGTGAAATATGATTAAAAGAGTGAATTTCATGATTATTGTACTTGCTGATTTTGTGTATAAAAGGTGTCAAGATGATGAGAAAAATGTTTTTGAATGCTTACTTAAATTTTGCAAGTGCTTTGATGTTTCAAGAAAATAAATAGAAAATTTTAAGATGCCTTGAAATGGTATTTTTGCACAAATAATAATCTACATATATTTTTTTAGAATTTTGAGAAAATATGAGATTTGAAAAATTAAAAATGGTGATTTTAAGGATATATTTGGTTGCTGGAATTTTAGTAAAAATGTGAAGTTGTATTTTTAAATAAAAGGAATTTAATGTGTATGTTGAAATAAATTAATGCCCTAAACTATGAAAATATTAAAAGTGGTATTTTTAATATAACTATGAGTGTTCACTATAATAGTTATGATTTTTCTTTGTTATTAAGCAAAATGGTGAATTTAATTTACTTGTGAATTTTTAAGTTGATCAAATAGTGGCTGAATGTTTATTAAAATAGTTATTGAATTATCACTTATGAATTAATTCTATTTAGAATTAAGTCTTAAAAATAATACAAGTGAAAATGTATTTTTCTACAACTAAAAAAATTGTATTTTTCTCAAATTAAGATTGTAAATTTGTTAATTGGATTATAATGTTATTTTAAGAAAACATGTTAAATTATAAGTATTTTTTTTTTACATAATTTTATGGAATTTAAAAGTAAGCAATGAAATTATCATATATATATATATATATTTAAATGGTTAAATAAATTATTTTATGAAATAAAATATTGTCTTAAGAGGTTTAATCAACTTAATGATTTTAAGAAGATAAATAATGGTGATCAAAGCATGTTACTAATTCATTATTTTCAAAACGATAGAAATAAGCACATAGGAATTATCGTTTTTAACGCCGCTTTTTAACAACGTTTACACGTATGCATGTTGCATGCAATTTTACTTTTACATTAAAAAATAAGTCTTTTATGCAACTATATGATTTTTATAGAAAAACCATGCATGTAAAATAGTTATAGTTTGCATTATTCATTTGATGACTTTATGTGAAATTATGCCTAGTTTGAATGTTGTGAGTAGATTTCACCATGTGTGTATGCATACATGGGTTATATGAGTGGGCAAAATAGAGTTTTATGTAATGCTAAAGGATGTTATTTGGTTATGGTATAGGGCTCGTTGTGAAGTTGTCATTTTTGCTTTGCTTGGACCTGAGGTAAGGAAGCTAGATAGAATTTGTTAATTTATGCTGTGAATGGTAAGAACGTTTGTATGGATGAGAATGTTATGATTGATGATACTTTTGCGCTATGAATTATGAAATGCTTTATTGCGATGATGTGACAGGATTGTATGTCATTTGAAATGTTGTACGTTATGAATGGTTGTTAGCGTGATGAGCGCGACACATCAAAATGGGGTTACTAAGGATGTGAAGATGTAATCTGAGTTACTAAGGATATGAAGACATAACTTCAAGGGCGAACACGCCGAGGTTATTCAAGGACTAGAGATCTTATTTACCTCAAGAGGTGACATGGACAAGTTAGCGGGCTATGTTCACAAAGATATGATGTTTATGTTATGATGTTATGATGATGATGACTTTGTATATGATGCCAATGTTGTGATGATTATGTTTATGTTTACAATAATGATGCTATGGTGTATGACGATGTATGAATGTGAATATGTTTTGTGTGTTTTACTTATGTGTTATTTGAATTTCGTTACTGGCTTTTAGCTCACCCCTTTACTTTCCCTTCCAGGTAGCAAATAGGTTTCTCTATGGCACGCGTGGTGATGTGGGGAGTTCTATCGTAATGGTGTGTATTGTGTTGGGGCATCCTATGGATGAGAAACGATCAGTTTAAACGCCATTTTTCTAAAATAATGTTATGTTTATTTTAACATTCTAAACTTATCAGTGAGACTTGAACTTTTGTTATTTTTAACAACTTTACATGAAAACTATTATTTTTCTTTTTAAACTATTGGGCTTAACTTCCATGTTTTAGCCAGGCCCAACTGCGATTTTATAATAAGTGGATTTTCTCCTATATATTCATGAGTATGCGAATGTTTTGTAAAGAACTATATTAGGGTGTTTTACACTGAGGCGGGCTGCGACTTGAATAGGCTGGGCCGCGGCGCCTGTGAAACAAAAATCTGAAGAAAATTGATTCGGGGCGCGACTTGCTATGCCTGGGTCGCAGCGCGCCTATGTCAGAAAGTGTAAAATTGACTTAAATTTGTGTTTTTTTTTCTCATCCTAAACCCTTCATTTCACAATTTTCTTTCTTCCTACACAATTTATTTTAAAAAATCTCTCTCATTTCTTCCTTTATTCTTCTTCTTAAAATAGCTAGCAAGCCACACCCACTACTAGGGGTCAAATCAGGAGGTGGACATACAGTATTTTCCTTATCCACCACCTTTTTGAAGTGATTCGCACTAGGTAAGTTTTCTTTATTTACTTATTTTTAAACATTGGAGACAATGTTTAGCTTAAGTTTGGGGGAGGGCGCATATATTTCTGTTGTTTTGTTTGTGTTATTTTTTTAGTTTGTGTTATTTTTTTAATGTAGAGTTTTGTTTTAATGTGTATGATTGACAACAAGTTCCAATGAGAACAAAGTGAATGTTATGCGTATAATCCAAAGAAAATGAAATCTGAAAAAAATATGTGTGCTTGATTGAACACTCCATTAGTTCATTTTAGTTTAGACAACATTTGTTGAATATCTTGTCATGATGTTTAAATTGATGTTTTTGATATGATTATGCTTGCTAAAATTGGTTAGTGGAATGATGAATGGAAAGTGGAAATTATTTTGTACAATTCTAGAACTTTCTTACTTGTTTTTTTAGGCGAAATAATATATCATGTAATATGATTTAGGCTATCATTTGGACTATTTGAGTTTTCATTGCCGACCTAAAATTAATTGATCATTTGTTTACCCCTTTTGAGCATAACATTGTATCATTTTTTTCTGAGATACAATTTAAACCTAATACTTGAAACTTGGTTATATATCCGCCCCTAATATACTATGAACACATGATTGAAAAAAAAGTTATGGGGATTGACGTGTAATGGGGTTTATTTGTGAATATAGTGGGATTAGAAAATGAAAAGTGAAAAAGATTTGAGAGAGTATATATATTAAAAAAAAAAGTGTAATAAAAACTACACTCCCAATATGAATATATAAAAGAATACAAGTTTGGGGGATTGTAACATCCTGCGTTTTCGGGTACCTTGAAACGACTCGGGTTGGGATTGTTTTCCCCAAGTTAAGAATATTATTTTAAATAATATTATATATTTTTTGGATTTTTTTTCCATGAGTTATTGCTAGCCAAATTATGAATTTTGTGTTTAACAGTCAAGATAAGACTTTCGGTCTTGAACCGACACAAAAACCCTGATCGGGTAAAAATCTCGGAAAATAAAATGAAAATCTATGGCAAATATATTTTGGGCTAAAAATACATTCATAAAAATTAAAGTTTGATAAAAAATAATAAACCTAAGAGAAAATGAAAATTTTAGGGCATTTTGTGTTAAATGCTTAATTTTGTCGAATTGAGGAATTTTATTCCATGAATGGACCTTAGGTTAAATTTTATTATGATTAATTAAATTAAATGTGAGAGACATTTAATTTAATTATTATGTGTTTAGTTTTGTGTTTAAAACTTAATAAGGGTGAAAAAGGTTATGGGAAGTCAAATTGGGTTTTTTCTTCTTAGGAAATATTTATTAACCTTTATATATATATAAAAAAAATATATGATTACATATATAACAAAAGGGGTGGCCGACCATATGATATAGTTTAATTGGGTAGACCAAATTTATTAAGTTTAATCCCATTTTAAATTTAGGGTAAATAGTCAAGTGGGTAGTAAAACACTTACGATATTTTTAGAGTTGTATAAACTCTTCTACACCCCCCCCCCCCCTCCCCCCCAAAAAAAAAAAAAAAAAAAACCGACCCTATACTCTCACAAACACTGTCATCTTTTTTTATTTATAACTCTCTCAAGTTTTCTCTCCATCTCTCTCACCAAGTTTGGACAACCACTGTATAGGGCAAATGCACCCAGTTTTTTTGTAAAATTTGGTGGAAATATTATTGGCATAACCTAGTATTCCACTGTAAAATTTGGTAAGAAAATGCTGAACGGTTTGAATGTTATTAAGTGTCAAAGTTTGGAAAGAAAAAGGACTTGAAAATAAGGTCATTTTTACCTCATTATTGGAAAATAATTTCACCAATAAAAAATGCTCCTTTTGACCTAAGATTTTACAAAGACCTAAATGTGTAATGACCCAACTTATTTTAGACTTTGGACCATTAATAACTACTATACATAGACATTAATCTTTAAGAAAACATACATATGAAATAATCATAACTTCATTAAAACTGTAAAACAAAGGATAAAATACATAAAATTCAGAGTAGGATATGGGATCCCATTGTTTTGAAAATAAAACATAACATAACCTAAATCTTAAATAAATTGGTTATAAAATCAAGTGTGGAAATACATAGAAATCATAATTTAAAAGACTTAAACAACTTCGTCCTCGAATCGTTCGCGCAGTACACCGAATCCATTCTCCCTCAATACACAATCCCAAGCTGCCATGAATCTTCCCGCCGCCATACTATTTTCCTGCACATATAAAACAAAGGAATGAGCCTAATGCCCAGCAAGGAATATCTACTACAAGCATGAAACATATACATAAACATAAGCTATAAACATATAACATATTCTAAAAACATATATCATAATTCTAACCCATGTACATGGTAACTATTGGGGTTTGCTAACTAAGCAACTATAAGCCTCATACTACAATGAGGTTGCTAGTTAAGCAACTACAAGCCCCAAAACATAAATGTATTGGGGTTTGCTATTTAAGAAACTATAAGCCCCAAAACATACATAACATATAAAAAAAACATACTATAGCATAATCATAACATATAAAAACATACTATAGCATAATCATATACGCATATAATACTATTCTATTTTCCTTACCAAATATCGGGATGTGAGAACAAGGACGGGATTTTGGAACACTCCTAAAAATCATTAATAGAAAGGTGAGTATTCTAAAAGAAAGAGATGAAAAGGAATGAAATAAACCACCGAGAAGGTACTTAGCATCAAGAACCTCAAGTTCAAAGAACTTAGATGCCTAACCACGAATAAAAACAGCGAGTTAGGAATTGAGTAGAGAAAAACTATAAAAACTAATGAAACAATACAGAAAGGAACTAGAAATGGGAATACCTTGAATGCAATATAACCGAACTACACCTCGATATCGGAATGCACACCATTATCCTTACTTCCCATGTTTTTAATAAGCTTAGAATGATAAAGCTTATAACCCCAACCCAAGTGTTTAACACTCTAAAGTTAACCTAGCAGCTTGAAGGCTCTGAACTCAGCTTGAAGAATGAAAGAAATGGCTGGGTACTAGGTCCTATTTATAGAGTTCAAGAATGAAAAGATATTCATTTAGCTTGAATAAAAATAATGACTTTTAATTGAAAAACATTTAAATATTCGTTCAGCAGAGGCTAAAGACACGGTCAAAAAGATTATGGACTTATCAAGAGGTTAAGGATTAAAATGAGCTCGGTTTCAAAATTATGCAAAATTCATGCCCTAGATGCGATATATCGCCCATGCTAGGCGATATATCGCCTGGGCTAATATTCTCGAGGCTTGTCGAAGTGGTCGTGCGAAGTTACGTGTTTTTCGTATCCCCGTGTGGCGATATATCGCCCCCTAGAGCTGCGATATATCGGCATACACTGAAATATTATACACGTAATTGCACTTTTTCAGCCTAATTTTAATTGAGTAAACAACTTTGACTGAGTCCTATAACGATTTCAAAGCCGCTGGCAGACTCTGGGATTTTTAAATATTACTCTTAATAAACTATTCCTCAAAAATACTTAATTTCTTAATAATCATGCCCATGACAAGTGTCATTATCTTATAAAGTCTATCTAAACCTTATAGTATAATAAATATCATCTTCATAATCAGCTATATTAATCAAACCTTATGTTATAATTAATATTCTTAAACTATAGGTTAAACTTATAAAATCTACAAGTGTTGCTGCGAGTGTCCAATTAAGTCCGGGCTTGAACCATAATCCACAGTAATAAACATACTATAACTACTACTAGCTATTACTATTACTACTACTATCTAACTAGCTAAGTAAAGTTCTTGGACTCTACAAAATGGCATACAAAAAATGGAATTGGAGAATTTTGGTAGCCATTGGGTAAGTAAATTTAAAGTTATGAACTAACAAAATATGTAGTTAAAAATGTGAAAAATAGGATTTCCACACTTAGTGTAAAAATGAGATTTTGGAACTTAAGGTAAAAAGTGAAAGTTTGCTTATGGCAAGATAAAAACTTGGTAAGTCTTGAAAACATATTTTGACCTAAAATACCACTTTGAGTTTAGTGTGAATTATTTTTATTAAAGAACTTTTTTATTCTTTTTAAAAATGAGAGATTTAATTTATTAATAAGTTAGTAAATTAAAAGACGGGTTAAAACCCTATATTTTGAGAAAATAATTAAGTAAATTATTCTTCTAGTAAATAAACTTGATTAATTGATTTCAGAAAATTAACTAGCCAAGATGAGAAATTTTTAACGGTTTTCCTAATTAAGATAAATTAAGCAATTTTCTTAAAATAGTTTTTAGAGATTAACGTTAAGAAAAAATAAAAGGAAAATTAAGAGTTATTTTCTTGAAAAAAATAATTAAGGAATTTAATTAGTATTTTATGGATATAATACCGACTAAAATCTTCTGTATATTTAACTTACTTGTTGAAAGTACAGGTTACTATAATGTAACACCCTAATTTCTCATAAATTATCGAGAACACAACGTTGGGTCATAATCATAAATATTGCTCTTTTATTGAATAAAAACTTTAAAATAAATACATGGATCCATTGTTTTACAAAAACAAAATAATTATCTTTAACATAAAAATATGAGCAACATTTAAATAAAAATTTCAAATAATCATTCTTTAATAAAAATAGGGCCACTTGATCTTGCTCGAATATATAGTCCCCATGAGTACATCATGAAGCTCTTAGGTCCCCACTCGCCACCAGCCTTTCTATCAAGCCCAGTAAGGAAAATACAAACAAGAGTTAGTCATATAATCAAACATAACATAAATTCACAAGAGTCATACAAACACAAACCTCTAGATCATATCATAACTTAAGTCAGAATTCTAAATCATAATCTAAGTCATAAGTCAAAGATCATAGGTCATAAGTCATAAGTCATAACTATAGGTCATAGGTCATAAATCATAATCATAACTATAATAACAAGTCAGATATAATAAAAAGATAAGTGTTTATACAGGGGTGGCAATTAAGCCCCGGACAAAAGTCCCCTATACACTGGACATAGGTCCATCATAAAGTTTTTGCAACCGAGCCTACCGGACATAGTCCGTCATACATCTATAACGACCCCAAATTCGCTAATGAGGCTTAAGGGCCTTGATTAGTGTGCCGGGAGGGCATAATTGGGTTAAATATGGTTTGCATGAATATATTGATTTAAATGCATAATTGTATGATTAAAACGCTTGTATGATTATATTGGTGTTAAAATTATATATATATGGTATTTGTGAGAACCACATTATTATGTGGGTAGGCTTACAGAGCACGACTCGAGGCGATCCTAGAGCTAGATAGCGGGAAAAGTCGCAACGGGGTTTAATGATTGACTTTGGATAAGTCAGAGATGCTTTCAGTATCGGGTAGTTATTTAGACTATTAGATTATGAAAATAAATGTATGGAGATATATTTGAGGTTAGGAAGTCTAGGCAGGAATATTGGGGAATTTGACTGTTTTGGCGCCGGGGATGTTTCCGGCACCCCGAGCCTCAGGATTGACTTAACAGGATAAGGTTAGACTAAAGCTTAAGGAAAATAGTAGACAGAAAATTAGACTGACCCTTTCTCCTTCTCAGCTCTATTCTCTCTCAAGGAAAAACATAAGAAGAAAACTGAGGAAATTAGCTAGAATTTGAGCTGGGATTTCAGAAGAATTCAGAGGGGGATTAGAGCCTAGCTCAAGGATTATCCAGGGAACATTGGTTCAAGGCAAAGGTAAGAATTGAACTGAGTTTTGAAGTTAGAAATTTTGAGCTTTTGGCTGAGTGATGAGGTGATTGTGATATTGATGTTTAAGGTTGAATTGGAGCTGGAAAACATGGGAATTAACAGGGGTTCTGCCTAGAAAAGGAGTTCAGCTGAAGAGGTAAGTTTTAATTCATGACGTAGAAGCTTAAATTCGAGTTTTGCATGGCTGGTTGGTTGTTTTGATGTTCTTGAGTTTCATAAATTGAAAAGAGATTTTAATGTGTGTTAGGCTGGGTTTTTCTGTTAAATTATGTTGTTTAAGTCATTCTAAAGGTGTTGGGATTAATTGATTTTGAATTGGGGAGCTTTGGGATGGCTTTGGATGAGGTTTAGATGTTGGAGATGGTGAGTTTTCTGGGCACGATGGGAAGGGTCGTGACTCTGTTCTAGAGCGCTGCGGCCCTAGGATGAAGATGAGCCAGGAGGGCTCAGCCAAGGGTGAGCGCCACGGCGCCCAAGGCAAGGGTCGCAGCGCATGTCTTCTTTCAGGCATGCCCTTGGTTCTGTTTTGAGGGAAGAGTCGTGGCTAAGCTTCAAGGGCCGCAACCCTTGGGTGCACACTTGAACATTTGGGGATCTTAGGCATTGGAATATGGTCTAGAATGCTCGGGATCGATTTCACCACCGTGCTTGGTGGAATTCGGATTCCCGGAAGTTAGTTTTGTATCCGTAAACCCATATTAATGGAACCCTATACCTTGGTTGTGACTAGCTGATAAAATCTAGGGCTTGGGAACGGATCATGCTTGAGGAGCGTTGCTCATAATAAGTAACCGCAAAGATCAAAGGTAAGAAAACTGCACCTGGTTGAATATCTGTAATGGGACTAAGGGTTCCCTATTGTGTATGCTTGAAAGGATGGTATTATGCCATGTAAGCTAATTAGTGAACTAACGGCCTATGGGTGCCAAGGGTTACACTAGCGCATAGGGCGCGGCTTGGCCACTGGTAGCCGAGGCAGCTTAATATGCACTAAGCTCGATTTAAGCGGGTCGGAGTCAGTGGGGTAAACAGAGGGTGCGGCCTAAGTTGTCGGCCCTGAATATTATGTGATATGAATGTTATAAGTGTTTGATTGCATCCATGATTCTGAATATATGTGGAATGATTAATGTAGATTATATGATGAGAATTCATGCTTAGTGAGTTTATTATCTGTTATTACTGCTTGTGTTGCACATCATGTTTTCTTGCTGGGCCTTGGCTCACAGGTGCTACGTGGTACAGGTAAAGTTAAGGGAAAACTTGATTAGCCTTGAATTGGAGAGCTCTGTGAGTGGAATGTACATGGCCAGTTGTTTAGCTTCCACGGTTGAGGTTTAGGCAGGGACGCGAAACCCAGAAATTGTCCATTTTTCCTTAGTATGGCTGACAGTTGTTTGTATTATTTTGGAAGTCTGTAATCCAACTTTTAAACTCTATTCCTTTTGGGATCCCGTGTATATAACTGCTTAATTATATAAAATGAAACTTTTGAGACCAAAACCTTTTTAACCCTAGCTCAGACATGTTTAGTGACACGTTTTAAATTAATGACTTGATTAGCAAGTCTTGCACCTTTATAAGTACAAAGTGTAACGGTCTTGGCTATCCAGGGCGTTACAACATCATTGGACACCTTAGGTCCAGACACACTTACCCCTTTATTGTACTTGAAATGTTAGGTCATACAAACATAAACTATATCATAAACTACATAAACTAAGTCATAATACTAAACTACTTAACTTTCCTTACCAAAAGCTGAAATATTGGAGACAAGAGCGGGATTGAAACTCCTAAAACTAAACATAAGAAACCATAAGTTTCTAAAGAAATGAAGTGGAAGAGAAAATCTAAATCATCAGGATAGAAATTTACCGAAAACTTTACGTTTCAAAGGAATTGAACACCTAACTGAAAGTCACTATCACAAGTTACGATTTGAAGAAAAATGAAAGAATAAAAGAAACTATAGTGAACTAAACCTGAAGATAATGAATACCTTGGATAGCTTAGAACCTCGATCTATACCTCGAACACAGCAAATCACACAAAAAATTACTTCCCAAGTGTTTATAAAAGCTTAGATTTGAAAAGCTTTAACCCTAAAACCCTAGTGTTTCTCTCTAGAATAATCTTATCAGCTTGGAGGCTCTGAACTGTGCTTGAATGATGAATGAGAAATCTGTTGCCTTGCCTTCTCTGACTGCATCCATATGTGCCACTAGTGTGTCATCATGTCCTTGCCCAATCCGTATATCTTCTAGCAGATTTGATTGGATAGACAAATTAGCTAGCTTGCCGATAACTACCTCTATTCTGGCATTGATCAGCTCCTACTGCAGCGGTTTTTCTATTTCGGCTAGAGCTGCTAAACTTCCATAACTTTTCCTACTTAGCGCATCGACAACTTTGTTTTCCTTTCTCGAGTGGTATAAGATTTCACAGTCATAATCCTTTACTAGCTCTAACCACCTGCGCTGCCTCATGTTAAGTTCCTTTTGAGTAAAGAAGTATTTTAAACTTTTGTGGTCCGTATAAATCTCGCACCATTCTCCGTAAAGATAATGGCACCAGATTATCAATGCAAAGACCACCGCTGCCAACTCCATATCGTGAGTTGGATAGCGTGGCTCATAGTCCTTCAACTTCCTTGAGGCGTAGGCTATCACCTTGTCATTCTGCATCAGCACACAACCCAACCCTTGCTTCGATGCATCGCAGTAGACTACGAACTTATCATTGGGTGTCGGTACACAGAGTATTGGTGGTGAGCAAAGCTTATCCTTAAGCAACTGGAAGCTTTCTTCACACCTATCATTCCAATTGAATCTTTGTTATTTCCGAGTCATGTTGGTGAGTGGAGTGGCTATCTTAGAAAAGCCTTCTACGAACCTCCTATAATAACTTGTTAATCCCAGAAAGCTCCTTACTTCGGAGGCGTTCTTTGGTCTTGGCCAATCCTTCACGGCCTCTACCTTTGATGGGTCTACTGCAACTCCATCCTTGGATATAATGTGCTAGAGGAACGCTACTTGCGAAAGCCAAAACTCACATTTCTTGAACTTGGCATAGATTTGATGCTCCTTTAGTCGTGACAAAATCAACCTCAAATATTCCTCGTGCTCTACTTCATCCTTGGAGTATACTAAGATGTCTTCGATGAATACTACGACGAATTGATCTAAGTAGTCCTTGAAGACCCTATTCATCAAGTCCATAAATACAGCTGGTGCATTGGTAAGACCAAAAGACATAACCAAGAACTCGTAATGCCCATAACGAGTTCTAAAAGTTGTCTTAGGAATATCCTCTCCCCGCACCTTGACCTGATGGTACCCGGACCGTAAATCAATCTTTGAAAATATGGTTGCACCTCGGAGTTGATCAAACAAGTCGTCAATCTGGGGTAGTGGGTACTTATTCTTAATCGTTACTATATTCAGCTCGCGGTAGTCTATGCACATATGCATACTTCTGTCCTTTTTCTTCACAAATAGAACCGGTGCTCCCCATGGCGAATGGCTTGGCCTAATAAAACCCAAGTCTAGGAGTTCTTGTAGCTGCATCTTTAACTCCTTGAGCTCTGTAGGTTCCATCCGGTATGGTGCCTTGGAGATAGGCCCAGTATTAATTCAATCATGAAGTCAATTTCCTAAGTTGGTGGCAACCCTGGCAAGTCATTGGGAAATACCTCTGGGAATTCTCTTACAATATGGACGTCTCCAACCTTAAGTGGTGTTTCAGTTACCACATCTGTGATGCTGGCTAAGAATGCTTGACATCCTTTTTCTATCATTCTTTGGGCTTTGAGAGATGATACTAACGGGGTGCGTAATCCTGAAGCTTTTCCCATGAAGCATAGTTAATGGCCGTCAAGAGTCTCAAACATCACCATCTTGCGTTTGCAGTCGATGGTTGCGCCGTCCCGTGCTAGCCAGTCCATGCCTAGTATCACGTCAAAGTCCTTGATCTCTAGTTCTATCAGGTCTCCTTCTAATTCTACATCCTCAATCTTGATCGGTATGCCTCGTACTATCCGTGATGATAGAACTACTTTTCCCGAAGGAAACTCGGTTACAAACCTAGTTCTAAATCTTTCACAAGGTTTGTCTAGTTTTTGTATCATTCCTAATGAGATATACGAATGAGTCACTCCCGAATAAAATAATACATAGCATATATTATTGAGGATAGATACCTGGCCTGTGACCACCTTATTGCTAGCATCAGCCTCTCTTTGGGTTAAGGCGAATACCCTGGCAGGAACCATCTTGTCTTCCTTTTTCCCTTCTGGCTTGAGCTGGGGACACTGCCTCTTTTGGTGACCTTCCTGACCACAGTTGAAGCATCCCTTGGTGTTTGAACGGCATTCACCAGGATGTTTCTTCTGACACTTAGCACATTGCGGGTATTCTATATAACCCAACCTACTACCTCCATTATTTGTCCGTGCCCTTTTATCACTGTCGGACTATTTGTTGTCAAGATGCCTTCTTTTGTGACCGTTATTGTTGTTGTTATTGGACTGATTGTGGTTGTTGTGGCTGGACTGATTACTACTACTATGGTTATTGTTCCGAATAGTCTGAAGTTGATTCTGCTGTCTAGGCTCAGGCTTACTGGCTTCATCTTTACTAACATTAGTCTGCAGCCTTTCTACTTCTATTGCCGTCTCTAGAACATCGGCATAAGTAGTGTTTCCTGGGTTTGCTAGCTTAACCCCTAGCTCGATCTTCGGTCAAAGTCATCTAACGAACTTAGACACCCTTAGATAGTCAGTTGGAACCATTTCCGGTGCGAACTTAGCTAATCAGTCGAACTGCCGAGCATACTCTGCCACTGATAAACTCCCTTGCTTCAAGCCAGTGAACTCCTCAACTCTAGAAACGAGTACAGCCGAATTATAATACTTCTTGTGGAACAGCTCCACAAATCAAGTCCATGTCATGGTGGCAACATCATGCGTCTGCTGGACTAAGTCCCACCATATCCTGGCATCTTTCTTGGGCAAGGACGAAATGCAGGATATGGGGTCCGCGTTGCTGAGGTTCATGTGTGTCAGGATTTGCTCCACGTTCCTTAGCCACTCTTCGGCCTCGAAGGGGTCTGTAGTCCCTTCAAAGTTTGGAGCATGCTGCTTACAAAACCGCTCATAAACTGGCTCCATGTGCTGTACTAGATAAGGCGGATAATTCTCCACTGGCCATCCCCCATATGGACTAAATTTTTGGGGTGCTAAGGCCATTTTCTGTGGCTGTGGCTACGACGGAGGTGGAGGCTGAGTCTGGGACTGAGCCTGTTGTTGCTATTGCTGCAATAGTTCCTCAACTTGTTGTCGCAGTCTGGCGATCTCCGTAGCATTGTCAACTGGCGGTGCCAGTGCGTTGCCGCTGGCAGTAGCACGTGCTCCCCTTCTGCGAACTGGAGGGGCTTCATTGTTCTCCGGAGCAGCGTTGGAGTCGTTTCTGTTGGTGTAAGCAGATCTTCGGAGCGACATTGCAACAGAGTTCTAACAGTTGAGAGAAACATGTTAGAACTTCACCATAATAGGCTTTAAGGCAAAAACTTAATTTAAACAAACATATCTCGGACCTATTGATTATGACTTGTTATGAAAATCATATAAGTCTTCTTTATTATTAGAGTGGGTTTCTATACTTAGAAAAACAAGCCATCTTTATTTTCTAAGTCTGTTTCTAATCATCCTATATGACTTAATTCTCAGGCTCGAAGCTCATGTTTGTTCCAAAGTTAACCATATTGAGGGAGGGCTGGGATCAGTAAAATCGTTCCCACTACTTTGGCCCCCTAACTCTCAATATAGAAACTTGGTTCATTGATTTGTATCCACCATCACCAAACTTAGTCATTATTTATTTTATTTATTATTTATTATGATTGCAAAGGAAAATCAAACTCATACATGTTAATAAAATAAAATTGATATTAATTTGGAAAAGAACGTTTTCACTATTTACAACCATAAAATAAAACAAATAATAAATAAAAACAAACAATGAAACTAACTATTCTAAAAATTAGGATCTTCTATATCTGATCCTTCATCTAGCATATCATCTTCTATCTCCTCATACTCCTCATTATGATGTGCCTCAAAATGCCCTCGAGGAAAGTTCTTAAAAATTCTATGCTTTTGCTCATTTGTAAATTGAAACTCCATTTTTTAAGTGAACCTAATTAAGAGAAAATAATATCTCATCGCTACCGGCAATTCATCTTCATTATCCATTGTCTCCCATATCTCCTCTAAGGCTGCAATTATGGTACGATAATCTCTAAATAGTCTTATTACTAAAACGTATTACTCGGTTGCTCTCATCATGATCTGCTTAGATTCTTGGAGACGGCCTATTTCTCTGTGGAACAAAACCAGCCTCTGAGTGATTCTTTCTAGCACTCCTACGATGTTTTTCGGTTCTCTAATTCTTTTTAAAGCCTTAATGGCTTGGATATCCCCATAGGTTAATGCTCCGTTCATTCTTAACTGAACCATAAAGACTACAATCGTTAGCTATATATAAATGTAATAACTATAACCATACATATGGCGTTCAGATTAGGAGCTTTGAGTGTGTGTATCGAGGAGAACTTCATGCGGATGAACCGTTTCTCTGATACCAACTGTAACGACCCAACTATTCTAGACCTTGGACCATTAATAACTACTATACTATTCTTAAGAAAAACGTACATATGAAAACACCATAACTTTATTTAAAACTGTAAAGTAAAGGTTTAAATACATAAAAATCTCACTTAGGATATGGGATCCCATTGTTTTGAAAATAAAACAAAACATAACTTAAAAAAATTGATTACAAAATTAAGTGCCGAAAAATAATACATTGAAATCATAACTAAAAGACTTAAAAACTTCATCCTCTAATCGAACGCGCAATCCACCGATTCCATCCTCCCTCAATACACATCCCCAAGCTGCCAAGAACCTTCTCGCCGCCATAACAATATTCCTGCACATATAAAACATAAAGGAGTCAGCCTAATGCCCAGGAAGGAAAATCTACTACAAGATTGAAACATATACATATACATAAACTATAAACTATAAACTGTAAACTATGATCATATAACTATATAAATACAACATCTATTATATTGGCCATCATACTTCTTGGGACTTGCTAGCTAAGAAATCATATGCCCATAAATTTACGAGGCTAGGTATCTAAACAAGTCATACAAATTTATGGGGTTGTTATCTAAACATTCATATGCCCAAGGAATCTACTGTTGGGACTTGTTATCTAAACAAGTTATATATTTGTTATCTAAACAAATTATGTGATTGTGATCTAAACAATTCAAAAGCAAACATATCATACTTATAACATGAACATATATGAACAACATAAAAGCATACAAATCTACCCTATTTTCCTTTCCGAAAACCGGGATGTGAGAACAAGATTGGGACTTTGGAACACTCCTAAAAACCATAATAGAGATGTGAGTATACTAAGGAAAAGAGATGAAAAGAACTAACTACACCATTGAAAAGATACTTACCAACAAAAATCTTATGTTCAAGATCTTAGATGCCTAACCAAGAAGAGAGAATACGAGTTAGGATTTTGAGTAGAAAAACTATAAGAACAATACAGAAAGGAACTAGAATTAGGAATACCTTGAATGCTTCTATGACCGAACTACACCTCGAACCAAAATATACTATAAACCTTGCTTCCCAAGTGTTTATTAAGCTTATAATGATTAAGCTTATAACCCCAACCCAAGTGCTTAACACTCTAAAGTAATCCTAGCAGCTTGTAGGCTCTGAACTCAGCTTGATGAATGAAGAAATGGTTGGGTACTAGGTCCTATTTATAGAGTTCAAGAATGAAAAGATCTTTATTTAGCTTGAATAAAATAATGACTTTTTAATTGAAAAACATTTGAATAATCATTCTGCAAAGGCTGAAGACTCGGTCAGAAAGATTCTGGACTTATCTAGAGGTTAAGGATTAAAATGAGCTCAGTTTCAAAATCATTTGAAAACCATGTACCACAGCTAATATATCGCGTGTACTGATGCTCCTGAGGCAAGTCGAGGTGGTCGTACGATGCTACATCTTTTTCGTATCCCCGTATGGCGATATATCGCCCCCTAGAGTTGCGATATATCGGCACACGCTGAAATATCATACACGTAATTACACTTTTTCAGCCTAATTTGGATTGAGTAAACAGCCTTGACTAAGTCCTTTAACAATTTCAAAGCTGCTGGCAGACCCTAGGATTTTCAAATATTTCTCTTAATAAACTTACTCCTCAAAAATAATTAATTCTCATTAAACATACACAAGACAAGTGTTAATATCTTATTGGGTCTATCTAAACCTTATAGTATAATAGTTATCATCTTCATAATCAGTCATATTAATCAAACCTTAGGTTATAATTAATATTCTTAAACTATAGGTTAAACTTATAAAATCTACAAGTGTTACTACGAGTGTCCAACTAAGTCCCGGTTTGAACCAAAATCCAAAGTCATAAAAATACTACAACTATTACTAGCTATTACTATTACTACTACTATCTAACTAGCTAAGTAAAGATCTTGGACTCTACACTTATGGAATTGTTTGGTTTGAATGGATTGATTGGAAAGAATTTGGTGAGCATAATTGATTTCAAATTCATTTATTTAATGATCATGACTTGGTAATCCAAAATGTTAGTAGAATAAAGTGTGTTGATGGATTGTTTAGATCGAAATTCTGGATTGAATAAACTGTTGAGTAGTTTTCTGAGACTTATGTGATTAGCATTCATGATTTTGAGGCATAAGTGTTGTTGTTGGTACAATTCATGTTGTGGAAATTGTCTTAGTTGTTAGAGTCTAGGTTTGTTTTGAGTCCTTTGTTCTAGGGCAAACAAAGCGTAAGTTTAGGAGAGTTTGATAACTTCATTTTAGTGTCGTTTTAGAATGTGTTTTTGTGGTAATCTTGAGTCTTTATGTTTTTTTTGTGCAAGATTGCGCTTTTTTTTTGTCTATGTTGTATGTTGGTGCGTTGAATCATGAGAAAAATGTAAAAAGAAGAGAAAATTGTGAAAAAATGAAGCTTTTGGTGGTTGTTCAACTCAAAATCGTGCTAAGGACGAGTTAAAATTAGTTTTTGATGAGGGAATGATGTTGAAAGGCTTAAATTGGAAAATAATGGAATTAGAGTCGCGGCTTGAGCTTAAGGACTGCGACTCTAGCCAAGTCAGAAGCAATAAAGTTGCGGAAGGGAATTATAGTTGCGACTTTCTCTTATAAGTCGCGATGATAGTGGAAGTCAGAGGCTAAATCAGGAGGACGTCAAGACACGGGCCGCGACTTGATGTGCCTGAGTTACGGCACCTAAAGACCTACACAGACTTGGAAGTGCTTTAAAATAGACATGGGCCATGACCTAGAAAAGGCCAAGTCGCGGCCCGCATATAAAAAAAAGGATTCATGATTTTTTTAGTATAAATTCAAACTTTATGTTATAATTAGGGTTAGGTCAGATTTTAATTACGTGTTTAGAGATTAATTTTGATTTTGAGATTAGTTTTTCTGCACCCTTATATTTTCTATTTCTTCTTCTAGCCTTTTAATCTTATGTTTCTACATTATTATTTTGTTGATTTAGTCATGCCTCATATGAACTAAACATTTTTATCTAGGGTTTAATGTAGTCACTTGGATTTCTATTTAATTTTATTATGATGTTCTATTGATTCTAATCTATAAAATGGTTGCTTAATGCTGGTAAATACCTGATCAATATTTTCTTGATTTATGATTTTGTGTCAAAATTCGAAAGATGAGAATTGAATATGCTATCGTTATATAGACATAGGTTACATATTGGACGAAAGTACCAGTATGGCTTGTGTAGTAATTAGGTTTCTATGCTTAATGCCTACTAGATGAGTATGTTTATCACAGAGATGTAGAAAACCTGCATATAGGATGAGATCTTATATCTTGAAAAAGAATAGGAATCTATTTATGTTAACCTGCTTTTAGAATAGTAAGAAAGAAATTTAGAACTGATTAATAAAATTAGTCGAATGAAAAGTTGATGAAGTTAATACCTAGGTCTTTTTATTATTGATTTTCATCTTTTGATTAGTTATTTTGTTCACAGTTATTTAAAAATTTATAATTAGATTTATTCATTTAAATTTTGTTTGCCAAATAGAAATTAAAGAACAATTATTGATAATTGGTTAATATTTTTTGTGCGAACGATACTCTATTTACTATCTATATTACTTGAATCGATTGCGTGCACTTGCGAATCATATTTTTACGATCAGACAAATAATACAATCAGTTAGAATACTAACCACTCTGAATTAAGATTTAATTTACCTATGGTCAACTATGTCATATAACTAGAATAGATAATAACGATATGTTTACTTATCTTATCTATTGTCAATATCGGTCCAGTCCGAAGTAACAAATAAATCCAATCTTATCTACTTTGCTAACTTTCTGGAAAGAACATAACACTACAATGTGTAAGTAGATCATATCGTAGATTGGCTAGCAGTGTCAATCTTGTGCACTGACAAATCTTATGACTAACTTATTTTTGAACATATAATCATATTTATATTCCCCTGTGATTACGTGACTATAAATATGCTTAGCTATATGCTTGGGATTTAATAGAAGTTCGTATTAAACAAATATTCATGAAAATAAAACAAGTGAACAAAGTGATTGACCATGTCAAAAATGATTTATATTCTTATATTGCTAATAAAAGGATATTACAAAGAAATTGGGTTTTAATTAGGGCATAAAACTCCATCAAACTCCCACTTGCACTAATTGAAACTAATGCCTTAATTCTACTAATTCCATTTCCTTGATATGCCTTAATTATTCCCATAAATAGGTTGTGATGGATCCCTCTGGCCATTCAATTGTGGCCTTAAATCAGGGTTTGGCTGGTTGTACTGCCCCCGGTTCTAGTTCAAGTGGTCTTGAAGGTCCCAACAATTATTAGGATAGTATTCATATTATCTAGGTTTGGTGTTATAGACACTCATCGACCTACCATAATGTTGACTATCTTCAAGAAAATCTACAGTCCTCTACTATTGTGGTTGTGCATAGTTTTTAGGTGGATTATCCATGTGCATTCTAATCCCAATGGCACGGGATCTCGACATATAACTCCGAGGTAGTTGGGGTTGTCTTCGCTATCTATGCCCTTGATTTTCCCCCATTGGGGCCTTGCAATTATCTCTTTGTTTGGGCCTAGCTCGAGGGTTCCTATCTCGGCTTGCACTCCTTACACTTTGGGCAGTTCCTTGAGGTGCCCTTTCTCCAATTTGAGGTCCACCAGTAGCAAGTTGTGGTATGTCTTGAATTGATGAGAGATATCTATTAGGAGAAGGAGAATGCCTAATCGAATATGGCAGCGGCCTCCCATTGTTCGAGGCAGACCTTGCAGACTCTAGGTTATTACTTAGAGCCTCTTAAGTGGCAACTCGGCTATTCCCAGTATCAGCAGGAATTTCTCTAGTCAAATTAGTGCGTGTGGGGTTTCGAGATGAAATCCTCGTCGGGTTAACTCCAGCATTTACTATGGCTCTCCCTGCCTGATTTTTTTGGGCTCTCTGCTCGACCATTTTAGCTATAGTACTACCCTAAGTCCTCTAGTCCTTCGTGAGGGTGCTTGGGCCTCACCTTCCTATCTCGCCATTTCTTCATTTAACTGAGTAGCCTCAGCTAATCTTTCTCGCAACCTTTGGTTTTCTAGTTGAACCATTTGTACGTATCTTTCAGAATTATAATAATTTTGGTTTAGAGGCTTGGAACTCTGGCCAGGGTCTCACAGTGTCGATGATGCACTCCATTCATCTAGGGTTTGATCATTCACAGGTTGCTTGCCAGGCTGCTGAGGGTGTTCTTCAGTTTGGGGGTGTTTTTCTCATGGATTATGGGCAGTGGTTGGCCACTTTCAGATCCAGAGAAATTTTCAATGGTTGCAACAATTTTAGTGATGAACAGAAGGTTTGAAAGAATGCTTAATGCCCTCAATGAAAGTACCAAACAGTTGACGACGTTTTTTGTCAACCAAAATTAAACAAGAGCAATTAAGCACTTATGAATAATAAGGAAGAAAGAAAAGACAGAGATTTTTTACGTGGTTAAGTAGTTAAATCTACCTAGTCCACGAGTCACTTTTATTGATATGGTTTGCGTTAAATCTTTGAAAGCAATTTCACAGAGCTAGAGTACATGATTTGTCCGTGAAAATAAATGACTATCATCTAGGCTATTTATAAACCTGGTTTTCAAAATATCTCTTCCCTTAACTTTAGGGAAGCTAAATAATGTCTAATTTTAATTTAAACTTCTAAAAGAATAAATCAAAATATACTTTGATGTATTAAATACCAAATATCCCCTAAAGAATGGTTGTTTAAATGTGATTATAACAAATCCCAAAATTATAGGCGTGTAGCAATGTAATAAACTAGTTATTATTCTATTTTCCTAGAAATTATTTGTGTTTCGCTACTTGGAATGTGGATATGAGATAATTGCTTAAGTATGGTAATTTATAGGTTATGATTAATTTTGGTATTAATTTAAAGCCCATGATAAGTTTGGACTTTATTAGTTAGAATAAGAGTTTATTATTTAAGATTCTATAAGTATAAGTAGATGTGTCACACATATTGGAGGAAATTATTTAGCATTTAAATTTATTGGTCAAGATATATGTGTAAGATAGAAGAATTAGATAATTAAATGAAATTTTCGTAACTCTAAGTACTTAAACTTGAGACTCGGTTTTCACCCAGTTACATTACCATTTTGGAAAAATAATATTTCTAAGAAGTTGTGGATAATTGAATTAGATTTCCAACGGTTCCAAGATTGTTCAAAATGGAATAATAAAAATTCAGTAATATTCATTTTACTATAGATAGGTCTAAAGTTAAGAGATTCCTAAGAAATACAATTTTGAGAGATTTAAACTATGTTGAAACAAGTTGATTTGAATTTCTAGACTATAGCATGTAGGCTTATGGGGGAAAGACTTGAATTGATTTTAAACATTTAAAATTGATGGATAATAGGCATAGGTGGCGTGTAGGCTAGAATATAGGCTAGGAACAAGCAACTAGGAGGACTTGACTTTGATTTGAATAGCAAGCTTGGACATGTGGCATTAGAGGAGGAAAAGTCAGAATTTGTTCCACAAATATAGGGTGGATGAAGCATAGGAGAAGGGAGGAAGATTTCAAATTTTAAATAAAGGTTGAGAAAAATGGGGAGAGCATCAACATGGAGAGGTTGAACTTGGAACCTATAAATAGAGCTTAAGGCCTTCCACTTCCTTTACAATTTTTGAACAAGCTTAGGTGCATAAACATTCTCTTCTTTCTTCATCTTTTATTCTTCATAGCCAAGATACCATTTAAATAAAAAGTTTATGTATGATTTTGTATGGCTATGTTTAATAGGTATATGTATGTGATATAAGACTTTATAATTAACTTTTTGCTAGGAATTATGTGATTGTTATGCTTATGTGTATGTATGTAAAGACCCAACTAATTTAAAGGCCTTGGACCTTTAAAACTACTAAGACATTCTATAATCATTTTGGATACAAACATAAAATAATAAACCTTTATTATAGAAAATCCAAAAGTACGAGATCTCATTGTTCATACATAAAGTAATAAAGAAAACAAAACCTTTATTTAAATATTCAGAGTACTAAGTGCGAAAATCATAAAGACATAATTAAAAGACTCAAAATATCAACGTCATCCTCAATCAATCCCATTGGTTCATTCATTTAGTTCCTCACCCAATACACATGCCAAAGCCACCTCGAATCTGTCCCACCTTCTATGTTCATTTATCTACACTTTCTAAATAAAAAGGAATGCACCTAAGGCCCAGAAAGGAAAAACTACTAAAACATAAAACATATGACATAAAACATAAAATGGACTACAATATTAATAGTCATTAACTCATTATCATAGTATGTGATAAAAACCGCTATATAAGTAACTTAGTTTATGATAACAATAAAAATCTAGGGATTTGCTATATAAGCAACCATATTTCCCAAGTGACTATAGTACATAAACATATAGCACATGGCACATAAAATCTAACTTCTTTTCTTACCAAAATTGAGATATTGGAGACAAGTGCGGGATTAGAAAATCCTAAAACCAAACATTAAAAACCATAAGTTTCCTAAAGAAAAGAAGATGAAAAGAAGATATAAACCACCGAAATAAAGACTTACCGAAAATCTTAAGTTTCAAAGAAATCGAAACACCTAACCAAAACTCATTTAACGAATTAGGATTTGAACTGAAAGAAAAGAATAAGAAGAACAAAAGTAGATTGGATTTGAGGATTAACAATACCTTAGATAGCTTAGAGCTTTGATCTATACCTCAAACACTGAAATCACACTATAGCTTACTTCCCAAGTGTTTAGAAAAGCTTAGATTTGAAAACTTTAACCCCAAAACCCTAGTGTTTCACTCTAGAACAAAAATAGTAGCTTGGAGGCTCTTAAAAGTGTTTGAAAGATGATGCAAATGACTGAGTGAAGGGTCCTATTTATAGATTTCAAGAAGTGAAACTAACTCCTATTAAAACGAATAAATAAATAAATAAAAATGGCATTTTCTACTCAACAAATGCCCAAAACTAGGTCAAAATCGTTCAAGAACAAGTACAAGCAGTGGATGATTGATTCTAGCTTCAGATTTCATGGAATTTAAAAAATGACTCATGGAGTCGATATATTGCCCCTATAGGCGATATATCGCTTGCCCTCTGTTCCCGAGGGTCCGTGGTTTCGTTCATGCAAAGTCGACATATTTTCCGTATTAGCATAGGCAATATATCACCCCTATAGTTGCGATATATCGGCTTATGCTTATGTACTAAACCACATTTTGGCACATTTTAAGCATACTTAAAGCTGGTCTAAACCATTTTGACTGAGTAATACGAGATCCTAGCATCTGAGGGAAGGTTCTAGACTTCCTAGGCTTATCTTTGATTATTTTATTAATCTAAAATCCTTAAATTCTTAATAAATATACATGTGACAATTATCACATTCTTAATTATTCTATTTAATTCTTAGGCTATAATAAATAATATTTCTAGGACCAACTTCAATAATTAAACTATATGATAAAATTAATATTTCAAAACTATATGCTAAACTTATAAAATTCATAATTAGCTTTACATGTTTCCAAATAATTCCTGGCATGGACCAATATCACGAAAAGTAAAATACTATGACATAAGATAATATTATCTAAGTGAAATTCTGACGAGCTACAATTCTCCCCTACTTTAAAGAATTTCGTCCTCAAAATTTACTTATTACTTCAGATACTGTGCTAGGATGTCTTCCTTTAATTCCCATGTTGCCTCCCATTCTGTGATTTTACTCCATAAGACCTTGAATATAGGAATACTCTTTGACCGTAATTCCTTCACCCCTTTCTCCAGGATGCGAACCGGTCATTCCTCATAACATAGGTCTTTCACGAGTGCTAATGTATCGTACCTAAGAACGTGGGATGGGTCTGACGCATTTCTACGCAGCATCGAGATGTGAAACACATTGTGGTTGTTTGCTAGAGCTGGCGGTAGGGCTAAACTATACGCTATTGGTCCCGCCTTGTCCAATATCTCAAAAGGGCCTATGTACGGAGGACTAAGTTTGCTTTTCTTCTCAAACCGCTTCACTCCTTTTATTGGAGATATCCTTAAGAAGACTTGATCTCCGACCTTGAATTCCACATCTTGTCGCTTGGCATCTGCATAACTCTTTTTTCGACTCTGAGCAGCGAGCATACGCTTTCTAATTATCTCAACTGCATCTTGAGCTTCTCTAATAGCCTTGGGGCCAAGAAGTTTATTTTCCCCTACCTCTTCCCAATGTAACGGCGACCGACATTTACTTCTGTAAAGTAGTTCATAGGGGGCCATATCGATTGTTTCCTGGTAGCTGCTATTGTAGGAGAATTCTATAAGTCGCAAATAATTACTCCATGATCCTCTGTAGTCTAGGACACAAGCGTGCAAAATATCTTCTAAAATCTCTATGGTATGCTCGGACAGTTAGTCGGTCCGAGGATGAAATGTCGTACTTAGACTTAGCTTGGTACCCATGGCTTGCTGCAAGCTTCCCCAAAACTCGATGCGAACACCGAAACTGTAACGACCCAAATTTACTAATAAGGCTTAAGGGCCTTGATTAGTGTGTCGGGAGGGCATAATTGGAATATATGTGACTTAATGATTAAAAGTATGCTATAGGACTATTTGAATATCTGAGATGCATGACTATGTCTATTAGTGTGCATGTAGGCCTTGATTAGGTTAGAAATGGCATAATTGTAATTTCGAGAATATATTGGGGTTAATCCTCAGCGGGGATTTATACCCAGCTCGGGGCGAGCTTGGGGGTATAAATGGGAATTTCGAGAATATATTGGGGTTAATTTTGACATTAAAGAATATAATTGGTGACTAGCTAAGTGTTGGGAAGTAAGCGGTAAATATTAGAGACACTCGAGGAATTAGTGGGAATTTTGTGAAATGAACAAAATGCCCCTAGGTGGATTAAAAGATTTAGAATTAAAGGGGAGGGTATTGTGGTCATTTGGCTTATAAAAGATAGGTATAACTGAGGCTTTAAACTTAGTGGAACTTGTAGAAAGAAATAGAAGTCTGAAGGAAAGAAAAGAAAGAAAAAGAATGGAAAGACAAGGGAAGGAAAAGCAGGGCATTTCCAAGGTCGGTTTGGGACCTCTTCATCATTTTCATATGGGGGTTTGAGGCTAGAATCAAAGGAGCTTAAGGCTGAGATTGTGAGCATGAGGTCTTGATCAGATTGGGGAAATCTAGCTGGGGTTATTCATCAGTTGAGGTAAGACTTTGAGGTTTTCTTCAGTTTCTGGTTTTCATGTTGAACTAAGATGTCTAAGCTAAATTTGATGGGAATTCTAGGGAATTCAATCTATGGGTTTGATGAGGAGTAAGCCAAGGAGGTGTAGAGGCTAGCTTAAGGTCGAATCCCTATTGAAGGTATGAAATTCTAGCTCTAAATTCTGAGGTTTTGGTTGTTTGGCTGAAGTTTCTGAGTTTGAGGTTCAACCATGGTGAATTTTGAGATTGGGAGTGCATGTGTTAAAATTTTATGTGGTTGGGATGCTTGGGATGAGTTATACATGTTAGTAAGCTTGATTCTAATTCTGGTTGAAGTTTGGAGAAGTTTTGGTAAGGTTTGGCTCGGGGAAAATCGAAGGAGGGAGAAACAGCATTTGATGTTCTGTGACAAGCGCTACAGCGCTAGCCTTTGGGCGTTGTAGCGCTAGGCCATATACCCTGGGATGATTTTCGGATCTATTTGTAGCGCTATAGCACCCTCCTTAGAGCGCTGTAGCACTACCCGATTTCCAAAAAGGGGTTTTTGAGATATTTTCAAAGGTTTTTGCCTGGGGATTCAGGGTTCGATTCCACCACCCTGTTTGGTGGAATTGGGGCTTCCCGAGGGCTCGGGATTTGTCCCATGGATAGGTTTTGTACTTGAGGTTTGGTGATGATTTTGATCTATGGTTGTGACTAGGTGTGCGCTAGGGCTCAAGAGGGATCGTGCTCAAGGATCAAAGCGAACGAAGCTAACGAATTTAAAGGTAAGAAAACTGCACCCGGATATGTGTTTGTGATGGGACTAAGTGCTCCCCATATCTGTATAATATCAAAGATGGTATTATGCCATGGGACATGTGATAAATGAACTAAGGGTGTCGTATACAACTTTTGCGCACAGGGCGCGGCTTGGCCACTTGTAGCAGAGGACAACTTAATATTCACTGAGCTCGGTTTAAGCGGGCCGGAGTCAGTGGGATAAACATAGGGTACGGTGCGGCCTAAGGGCGGTAACCCAAGTTATCATATGTTGATTGCTTATTGATATGAATTGATATACTTGGAATGATGAACACTTGATTGTCATGAATGCTTAAACTGATTAAGTACATGCTTATGCGATATGAGATATTTGACTGTCTATTGATTAATTATGCTCTGTTATTGTGTTTTTTTGCTTCGCCTTGGCTCACGGGTGCTACGTGGTGCAGGTAAAGGCAAAGGAAAGTTGGACCAACCTTGAGACGGAGAGCTGCGGGGTTAAATGTACATAGCCAGTTGTTCGACCACCATGGCTGAGGAGTGGATCTGGACAAGGAATGCTTAACAGTCTGTTTTGCCTTAGAGTGGCTAGTATTTAAATCTTGAATCTTTGTGAATGGTTTTAATCTTATTATTTTTGGGATCCCGTGTAAACAAAAAATGTTATTTATAAGAAATGCGGCTTTTGAGACCAAAATCTTTTAACCCTTGTTCCACTGTAGTTTTAGTAACACATTTTTAATTAAATGACTTGATTAGTGAGTCGAGCACCTTTATAAACACACAGTGTAATGGTCTTGGCTATCCACGGTGTTACAACTTGGTATCAGAGCGTTCTAGGTTTATGGGTTCCTGAAGACTAGCTGGACATGTACATTCGCCGCGAAAGACAAGCTCGACTCAGGGTTTGGTAATTGTGTACACATGATTATGTGCTTCAATGATTTAAGTGAGATATGACTGTTGATATCTGTTTGATTAATAGGGAGCATGAGATACTGATAGGGCCTGGCCCTTGACTATTGCAAGATGTTGTTGAGGCTTGTTTATTAGCACTGCTATGTGTGTGAATAATACATGGATGAATAGTTGGATAAATTGCTATGAAATTGATTGGTTGTGAATGATTGAAGTTCTAGTGATGGATCATGAAATGATTATTACCCTGTCATCATAGTTTTATTGCCATGTCATTGATTGCAGATTGACTTGGATAATTATGCATCCAAGAAAATCTAAACGACTAGCCGGCAGGTCTGAGACTAGAGATGGTGATCAGGGCCAGACCCCTCTGCCAGTCCCTGAGAATTGGCAGCAGCTTATGGCAGATATGCAGGCTCGGCTATAGAGCCAAGACGAACAGATCTGAATTCTGCGGTAGCAGGCTCCATCTGGGAGTGTTGCCCCCATTGTGCCACCTGCAGTGGTACCTGTTGTGCAGCCAGTTGAGGTTAAGAACAAGTGGGAACCGTTGTATGAGCGGTTCAGAAAGCAACAGCCCCCGATCTTTGAGGGAGGACCTAATCCACTAAAGGTTGAACAGTGGATGACCATGATTACTATCATTCTTGATTTTATGAGGGTAGAGGGACATGACAGAGTAGCTTGTGCCACATATATGCTGAGAGAGGATGCCCAAATTTGATGGGAGGTGGCATCACAGACCAGAGATGTTACTGATTTGGCTTGGGAAGGATTCAAGGACTTATTCAGTCAAAAGTATTATAATATTTCCATCAGGACAGCGAAGGTAAATGAGTTCGTGGGGCTAGTTCAGGGTAGTATGACAGTTACAGAGTATGCCCTGAAGTTTGATAGACTTGCGAAATTCGCAATAGATCTTGTGCCTACAGATGCAGCTAGGCAGGACAGGTTTATTAGAGGGTTAATGCTATGATTTCCCAAGATGTGAGGATTACAACAGTTCCTGGAGGGACAACTTATGCCAAGGATGTAGAGAAGGCTCTTACTACTGAGGAAGCAGAAAATAAGATATGGAAAGAGAGTGCAGTGAGGCGGGAGGGCCGCAGGGCGGTGCCTCCATATTTTTGTTCTAGTAGGGGCGGAGGCCCCAGTGATTTGAAGAGGAAAACTCCTGATGCTTCGATCGCTCCTGGTCCTGATAGGAGAGGTCGGGGTACTCAGGGTGGCCATCAGGGAGGCGGTGATACATGGAGGACTTATCTTGAGTGCACATGGTGTAGAAGACGCCATCCGGGCGAGTGTCGGGCTAAGGCCTATTATGTGTGTGGGGTGGTGGGATACCTCAAGAAAGATTGCCCGGCAGTGAAGAATGGAGATGCGGGGAAGGTGGACATCTTGACTCCAGCTTGAGTATTCACCCTGACATAGGCAGAGGCCGAGGCTAGTCCCTCGGTAGTGATAGGTCAGCTTTCTAGTGTCGGCATTACTTTTACTGTTTCGATTGACTCTGGTGCAACACACTCATTTGTTTCTAGTAAGGTGATTGATAGACTGTGTAGACCTAGTGAGTATTGTGTTTGAGGGTTTGGGACTATTTGATTTGAATATGGTGTACTTTGATATGATTTTAGGTATGGATTGGCTGGTTAGATATGGAGCTATTTTGATTGCAGGAAGAAGATGGTGACTTTTGAGCCAGAGGGCGAGGATCCCTTTGTTTTTGTGGGAGCAGTGCATGGACCCCGCGTACCCAGGATATAGGCATTGAGAGCCAGAGACTTGTTACAAGGTGGATGCATAGGCTTTCTGGCTATTGTGGTGGATACCACCAGGGTTTCACCAGTAAGACCGGAAGAGACCAGATTGGTTTGCGAGTACTTAGAAGTGTTTCCTGAGGACGTGCCTGGATTGCGGCCACATAGAGAGATTCAGTTTGTCATTGAGTTGGCGCTAGGGATAGAGCCAGTGTCGAGGGCACCATATAGGATGGCACCAGCAGAACTGAAAGAATTGAAGATACAGTTGCAGGAGCTTCTGGATTTGGGGTTTATTAGGCCTAGTTACTCGCCATGGGGTTCTCCAGTTTTGTTTGTGAAGAAGAAGGACGGAACTTTGAGAATGTGCATAGATTACCAGGAATTGAACAAGTTTACTATCAAGAATAAGTATCCCCAACCAAGAATTGACGACTTGTTCGATCAGCTGCAGGGTAAGACGGTGTTTTCAAAGATTGATCTTCGATCTGGTTATCACCAGCTAAGGATCAAGGATGAGGATATACTGAAGACGGCCTTCCGAACGAGGTACGGGCACTATGAGTTTCTGGTCATGTCTTTTGGTTTGACAAATGCCCCAGAAGCCTTTATGGATCTAATGAACAGGGTGTTCAAGGATTTTCTGGATCAGTTCGTTATTGTCTTCATTGACGACATCTTAGAGTATTCCAGTTCAGAGGCAGAGCACGAGCTTCATCTTCGACAAGTTCTTCAGAGGTTAAGGGAGCATCAGTTGTACACCAAGTTTAAGAAATGTGAATTTTGGTTATCAGAAGTGACATTCCTTGGACATATCGTGGGTGCAGATGGGATTAAGGTGGATCCATCTAAGGTAGAGGCGGTTAGGGATTGGCCGAGGCCAAGGAACGCCTCGGAGGTACGGAGTTTTCTTGGTTTGGCAGGTTACTACAGACAGTTTGTAGAGGGCTTCTCGAAGATAGAAGTTTATCTGGTCAGACAAGTGCGAAGACAGTTTTCAAGAGTTGAAGCGATGACTTATTACAGCACCTTGAGTCTTCCTTCGGGGGAAGGGAAGTTTGTTGTTTACTGTGATGCATCGAGGTTTGGTTTAGGCTGTGTGTTGGTGTAGAATGAGAAGGTTATAGCTTATGCGTCACGACAGCAGAAGGAGTATGAACAGCAGTATCCTACCCATGATTTGGAGCTAGAAGCGGTGGTATTCGCACTGAAGATTTGGTGACATTTTTTGTATGGGGAGAAGTGCGAGGTGTACACTGACCATAAGAGTCTGAAGTATTTCTTTACAAAGAAGGACCTGAACTTGAGAAAGAGGCATTGGCTTGAGTTGGTAAAGGACTATGATTGTGATGTTCTTTACCATCCGGGGAAAGCCAATGTGGTGGCACCATGAGTTTCAGTAACACGTTTTTAATTAAATGACTTGATTAGTGAGTCCAGCACCTTTATAAACACACAGTGTACCAGTCTTGGCTATCCAGGACATTACAGAAACTCTATCAAATACTATGGTGTATGTATTCTTGACAGGCAGGAAGTAAGCTGACTCTGTGAGTCTATCCACCACAACCCAAGCCGAGTTATGCTGCATGCTTCCCACTTCCATTTTAGAATACTAAGCGGTTGTAATAAGCCTGCGGGTCACTAATGTTCTGCATTTACTTGCTGGCATGTTAGGCATTTGGACACATACTTTGTTACGTCTTTCTTCATTTATAGCCTCCAATATAGTGCCTTAAGGACGTGAGTCATCTTGGCGGACCCTGGGTGAACTGAGTATGGGGTAGTGTGTGCCTCTTCCAATATCTTCATCTTAATCCCATGGTCATTTGGCACGCATACCCGACCCTTATATTTCAAGAACCCATGTCCTGATAGAGAACTCTATAGTCTTGCCTTCTTTGACTGCAGCTATATGCGGTAGTAGTGTGTCATCATGCCCTTGCCCGATCGGTATATCCTTTAGTAAACTTGACTGGATGAACAAGTTAGCCAGTTGACCCATGACTATTTCTATCCCGACATTAATCAGCTCTTGTTGTAGTGACTGGTCAATCACAGATAATGTTGTCAGACTTCCATTATTTTTCCAACTTAATGAATCTACAACAACATTTTCCTTTCCTAGGTGGTATATGATTTCACAGTCATAGTACTTTACTAGTTCCAATCACCTGCGCTGACTCATGTTGAGCTCCTTTTGCATGATGAATTATTTTAAGCTTTTGCGGTCCGTATAAATTTCACACCGTTCTCCATATAAATAGTGGTACCAGATTTTCAGTGCAAAAACCACCGCTGCCAACTCCATATCGTGTGTTGGATAGCATTTCTCATATTCCTTTTGTTGTCTTGAGGCGTAGGCTATTACCTTGTCATTTTGCATCAGCACACGACCCAACCCTAGCTTGGATGCATCACAGAATACTACAAACTTGTCGTTGGGTGTCAGTGTAATGACCCAAATTTCGTAATAAGGCTTAGGGCCTTGATTAGGGGGCCAGGATGGAAAATTTTGGAATTATGTGATTATGTGATTATATGATATTTATGTGTATCATTATGTGATTATGTGAATACTATTATAATATGACTTGATATGCATGTGTTAGGTGTATTAAATATGCATGTGGACTCATTTCTGTTTAATTGGGCAATTTTCATAATTTGGCCTGTTATGGGTATATTTGGCATATATGTGGTATGTGTGTGGTACTTCATTATTATTTGGTTAGGTTAGTCAGCATGAGACGATCCTAGGAGGCAAGCCAGTGGGAAAGTCACAACAGGATCCATACTTGACTCGGAGTGAGTCAAGGGGTATTTAGCACATTACCGAGATATTGGGTATTGGGAATAAATATTTGATGATAAATTTGGAGTTAGTGAGATCAGCGAGAAATTCTGGGAATTTTTACTAGTTTACCCCAGGGGAAATTTTCGGACCCTGAGCATAAGGATTTGCTTGAGGTTACTTAAGCTTGAAGTAACCTGTCAGAATTATAGAAGAAAGTTCAGAACGTTCTCTCTCCCTCCCGTTCCATTTTCGACCCCCGTTCGCATTTTCGAAGGAAACTCGAGTATTAGGACTCGAATTAAAGCAAGGATCGAGGCATAGCGATTCTGGGAAAGATTAGATGCTTATTAGCCAAAGGATTTAGTTGGCAAACGACATAATCAAATGTAATTTAAGCTTTGAATTTCTGAGTTTCCGTTTCCTAGAATTTCTTAAGTTTTGAAATTGGATTTTTCGTTTTGAGGAGTTTTTGGATGAATTGAAACTTAGGTTTTGATAGTTTTGGGCCATTGAGATGATTGGGAACTTTGTTTAAGAGATTTGGGTATGTTTGGATAGGTTTTTGAAAGGATTTAAAATGGGAAAAACAGAGGTTGTGTCTGTGGTTGGGTCGCGGCCCTTTTATTGTGTGTCACAACCCAGGCTTGAAAAAAAAAGATGTTTTTGGTTGTTGGGGGTACTTTGGGTCATTGCCCCTTTTTTTAGGTCGCGGTCCACGATGCAGGCAGAGAGGGTTTAACCCCTGTTCTTGATTAGGCTGCGGCCTGGGTTTTTTAGGCTGCAGCCCAAAAGGGCATAAATGGCCAAAATGGATTTTTAGTCATGGGAACTTGAACCTAAGGGCTCGGGATCGATATTACTACCCTGTTTGGTAGGATTCGATATCCTAGAGGCTAGGACTTGGTCTGGAAGTATTTATTTACTCATTTTTTATGAGATGCTATATTATGGTTGTGACTAGGTTATCGCTATGGGCTTGGAAACAAGATCGTGCTTATGGCTCGTTTATTGGTAACTTGTGCTTGGAACAAAGGTAAGAAAGTTGCACCCAGTATGTGACATGCATTGTTGTTCATGAGGCATGTTAAGTGCTCTATATATGGACATTGATTTCATTGTAAATGCATAGCAGCACATATGATTAATGCATGGGATGAATATTGAATATGGAATTGATTAGAGCTTGAGTCTTTGTAATGTGCATGAACATAATTATGCTAGTGAATGTCGAGTAAGCATGTTGAAAGCCTTTGTTTACCCAAAAAATGGTTTTTGATGATGTGGCAAATATTATTTACACGTGGATTGACACGTGGCAGAATTAAAGGGCAAAGGTGTTGTTCAACTATCAACCAGAAGCGCGCCTCATCGTCAGTATTAATTTTTCATACGACCAGGCTGGTCGTGAAGCCCGATTTGTTTCCTTCTTAAGTTGTAATCTAATATTAACTACATTTTAATATTTCCTCATAATGATCCTTGATACGCAATTGTTAAGGAAAGATAGGGCACGTTAGCATGTGTAATCCTCCTTGAGCCTATAAATATGCATGAAATAGCTCAAGGAAGGGACTTTTTGATTCATTAGCTTTTTGCTTGATATTGAGGGAGAAAGTGCTATAGTGATTGTTCATCATTCTATTGTAATCCTTCCAAGGTTTGTGAAATTCAAAGAACCCTAGTTCTTTGATCTCGGCTTTGAATTTCAATAATAACAATATCACTAAGTGAACTTAGGTCATTACCAATCACTGGGGCCGAACCACTATAATTCCTTGGTGTTTTTTCCCTTTCCATTAGATTATCTTTTCAAGCGTCGTTCAATATTCTGTCGTATTCTTGACTCCGTGTCATTGGCTAATTCGAGGGTCAACGACCTTATATTTGGATATTTGACATATGATATATGCCTGGGTGCATTGCTTATTTGTGAGTGGTACTAACTCATTAGTCATAAATTGCACGAGACGTATGGAATTGACCTATAAGTCAAGAGCGGCATAAGTGTATTGAATGCATAACCAAAATGATTAGATCTAATCAACATGAGCATTAAATGAATCGTCATGAGCATTAAATGCTTGACCAACCTCAAGTTCGATGAAAATCAAAGCGCTTGTCTAGACTAAAGGCTAGTTACATAGGGCCAGAGCCAAAAGGCTCAGGTGACTATAATGTCACATGGCTTAGGGTGCGGAGCCCAAGTTCGTGACTCATTAGTCACTTATCTGATTAGGGTGCAGAGCCCAAGTGTTAGATTCATTAGTCATCTATCAAGTTCGTGACTCATTAGTCACTTAACTTGTTTGGGTATGGAACCCAAGTTCATGACTCACTAGTCACTTATCTAGTTAGGTTGAAAGCCAAGTTCGTGACTCATTAGTCACTTATCTGGTATCATTTACTTGGAATTGCTTGCATGCATGAAGAGGGCTATTATTGCTAGGCATGCTTATTGTTGTTTGGTGACATGTTTTTACTTGAGTATGAGCATATTGAGTTTTCTAATTGAGCTTCGGCTCACGGGTGCTATGTGGTGCAGGTAAAGGCAAATGAAGGTTGGACCGTCCTTGAGTTGAAGAGCTTAGGAGACGATGTGTACATATGCGGCTACTCGACCGCCACGGCCGAGGGTTTAAAGAGGAACTAGGGTTAAACCTTATTTTTGCTGCTTAGGTCGGCTGGTTGTATATATTTTATTGTAATTCACCTTTAAAATATATTTTTGGGATCCCAATGTAGACAGTAAACGTTTTAGTGAAACGTTGTATCTTTGACCAAAAATTTTAACCCTAAATCGTTAATCACACTTAGTTACACGATTATGGCCAAATGACTCGATTAGCGAGTTTAGAACTGTTTAAAATGCACAGTGTAAAGGTCCCTGGGAAGTAGGGTGTTGCAGTCGGTACACAAAGCACTGGTGCTGAACACAATTTTCCTTTGAGCAACTGGAAGCTTTCCTAACATTTATCCTTCTAGTTGAACTTCTATTGTTTCCGGGTGAGGTTGTTAAGAAGAGTGTCTATCTTAGAAAAGCCTTCCACAAACCTCTGGTAATAGCCTGCCAACTCGAGAAAACTTCTAAATTTGACGCATTATTAGTTCTTGGCCAATCCTTCATAGCCTCTACCTGGGTTAGGTCCTCTGCGACTCAGTCCTCGGATCCTATGTGCCCAAGGAACGCCACTTGTCATAGCCAAAATTTGCATTTCTAATACTTGGCATAAAATTGGTACTCCTCAGTAATAGGATGGTCAGTCTTAAGTGATCCTCATGCTCAACTTCCACCTTGGAGTACACCAATATATCGTCAATGAATACCATAACGAATTTGTCTAGGTAATCCTTGAAGAATCGGTTCATTGAGTCCATAAATGCGGCTGGAGAGTTGGTAAGAACCAAATACATAACTAGGAACTCATAATGTCTGTATCGAGTCCTAAAATTCATCTTTAATTTATCTTCTTCCTTTACCTTGAGTTGGTGATAACTGGACCATAGATCAATTTTTGAAAATAATTTTGCTCCTCAGAGTTGATCAAATAAATCGTTGATCCAGGGTAGCGGGTACTTCTTCATAATTTTCACCTTGTTCAGCTCACAGTAATCGATACACATCTGCATGCTTCCATCCTTCTTCTTCACAAATAGAACTGGTGCTCCCATGGCAGATGGCTTTGTCTGATACATCCCAGTCTAAGAGTTGTTGTAATTGTGTTTTCAACTCCTTGAGTTCAGTAGGTGCCATCTGGTATGGTGTCTTTGAGATAGGCTTAGTTTCCGATACTAGTTCAATTGTGAAGTCAATTTCCTAGTTAGGGGGTAACCCTGGTAAGTCATCAAGAAATATCTTTGGAAATTCCTTTATAATGTAGACGTCTCCAACCTTTAATGGTGTTTCTCATGCAATATCTGTGAATATTGCTAAGAGTGTATGGCATCCTTTCTCTATCATCCTATGGGCCTTGAGAGATGAGATAAGTGGTGTTCGTAGACCTGAAACCTTGCCCACAAAACACAGTTTTTGACCCTCATGGGTTTTGAACATCACTTGCTTGCGTTGACAGTCAATAGTTGTGCCTTGTCTTGCTGCACAGTCCATGCCTAGTATTACATGAAAATCCTTGATCTTTAGCTCTATCAGGTCTCCTTATAGCTTCATGTCCTTGACTTTGATCAGTACTCCTCGTACTATTCTTGATGACAGAACGATTTTTCCCCAAGGCAGTTCCGTAACAAACCTATTTCTAAATCTTTCACAAGGTTTGTGTAGTTTTTCTATCATTCCTAACGAGATATACGAGTATGTCGCTCTCGAAAATGCTCGTAGACTTGCTGCATGTACTGAGCTGGATAAGGTGTAAAATTTGCTATTGGCCATCCCCTCTACGGATATCCTCCATTTGGATAGCCGCCATTTGGAATCCTCCATTCTGCTCTAGCTAGGGTTCTTGAGTCGCTGGCTGCGGGTGAGGTTTTTGTTGTTGCCGCTATAGTTCTTCTACTTGTCGTCATTGTTAATCGGAGCTGGTGCATCCTTATTAGCAGCAGTAGTGGCAGTAGGTCTTTCCCTTCTTCGGACTGGAGGGGTCTCAAGTCTCTCATTGGTAGTGGCATTGTTGTTATTGCGTGCAGACCTTAGGAGCGACGTCTTCGGCAGAGTTCTAACAGTCGAGAGAAACGTGCTAGAACTTACCCTAATAGTTATCAAGGCAAATACTTAGTCTAAGCAAACATTACTCGAACCTATAAGTTATGATTTCTTATGAAAATTTATGTAAGTCATCTTTATAATTTAGGGTGTGTTTCTATACTTAGACTATTAGGCCATCTTTATCATTTCCTAAGTCTGTTTCTAACCACCCTACATGACTTAATTCTCAGGTTTGAAACTTGTCGTTGTTCCGAATTTAACCATACTAAGGGAGGGCTGGGATAAATAAAATCATTCCCATTACTATGGCCCCCTAAACTCTCAATACAGAACCCGATCCATTGATTTGTATCCACCCTCATTGAGCTCAACCATTATTTATTGAATTATGAAAAATAATTCAAATTTCATACATTCAATTCAAAAATAATAATCACTTTATTCGTTTGGAAAATTTTCACGTATTACAATAATCATTCAAAATAAATAAAGAAACAATACTAATAATAACTAGGGTAAAATTTCTAAAAACCAGGATCTTCTACATCTGACCATTCTTCTAGAATATCATCATTTATTTCCTCATAACCATCAATATCATAAGCCTCGAATCTACTACGGGGAATGTTTATTAGGATATTATTATTTTTTTCATTGGTGAATTGAATCTCAAACCTTTAGGTAAACCTAAGTATAAGAAAATAATATCTAATGGCTACCGATAAGTTATCCTCACTATCTAGAGCTTCCAATAATTCTTTAAAATTTGAAACTACAAATAGCATATCTCCAAAAAGCCTAATTATTAGGACACATTGATCCATGGCTCTCATCATAATTTCTTAGTGATTTGAAGGTGAGCTATCTCCTTCTAAAATCTGATCAATCTTTTGAGTGATTCGTTCTAGCACGCCTGTTGTATCCTTTGGATCCCTAATAATATTTAATGCCTCAATGGCACTGATATCTTGATAATTCATGGCTCCATTCATTTTGACTGAAAACATATTAACTAAAACGTTCGTTTCAACATAAGCATAATATTCATAACATAAACACTTACATTATTGGTTAAATTCGGAGCTTTTGCTAGTGTATCAAGGAGAACTTTATGCATATGAACCGTCGCTCTGGCACCAACTGTAAAGACTCGACTAATTTAAAGACTCGACTAAGACATACTACTATCTTTTGGATACATACATAAAATAATAAAACTTTATTATAGAAAATCAAAAAGTATGGAATCCCATTGTTCATACATAATGTAATAAAGAAAACAAAACCATTATTTAAATATTCAAAGTACTAAGTATGGAAATCATAAAGACATAATTAAAAGACTCAAAATATCAATGTTATCATCGATTGATCCCATCGATTCATTCCTTTAGTTCCTCGCCCAATACACATGCCAATGCCACCTCGAATTCATCCTGCCTTCCATGTTCATTTACATGCACAATCTAAATAAAAAAGAATGAGCCTAATGCCCAGCGAGGAAAAACTACTAAAACATAAAACATAAAATAGACTACAATATTAATGGCCATTAACTCATTATCGTAGTATGTGATAAAAACTTCTATAGTCCTCTTAACTACTATTTTAGAGGTAGGTTTAGACACAACTATAGTTTACGATAACAATAAAAATCTCGGGATTTGCTATCTAAGCAACCATATTCCCCGAGCAACTAAAGACATAAAAATTACATACACATAGCACATAGCACATAAAATCTAACTTATATTCCTTACCAAATCGAGATATTGGAGACAAGTGCGGGATCGGAATGTCCTAAAACCAAATATTATAACACCGAAATAGCTTACTTCCCAAATGTTTAGGATTTGAACTGAAAATAAATAATAAGAAGAATAAAAGTGGATTGGATTTGAGGATTAAGAATACCTTAGATAGCTTAGAGCTTTGATCTATACCTCAAACACCGAAATAGTTTACTTCCCAAGTGTTTAGAAAAGCTTAGATTTGAAAGCTTTAACCCCAACACCCTAGCGCTTCTCTCTAGAACGAAAATAGTAGCTTGGAGACTCTAAAAAGTGTTTGAAAGATGATGTAAATGACTGAGTGAAGGGTCCTATTTATAGATTTCAAGAAGTGAAACTAACTCCCCTTAAAATGAATTAATAAATTAATAAAAATGGCACTTTCTACTCAACAAATGCCCAGAACTAGGTCAAAATCATTCAAGAACAAGTACAGGTTGTTGAGGATTGATTCTAGTTTCAGATTTCATGGAATTTCAAAAATGTCTCATGGAGTCGATATATTGCCCCCTATAGGCGATATATTGCCTACCTTGTTTTCCCGAGGGTCCGTGGTTTCGTTCATGCAAAGTCGACATGTTTTCCATACTAGCATGGGTGATATATCACCCCCTATAGTTGCGATATATCGACTTATGCTTATGTACTAAACCACATTTTTGTACATTTTAAGCATACTTAAAGCTAGTTTAAACCATTTTGACTGAGTAATACGAGATCCTAGCATCTGAGAGAAGTTCTAGACTTCCTAGGCTTATCTTTGATTATTTTATTAATCTAAAATCCTGAAATCCTTAATAAATATACATGTGACAATTGTCACATTCTTAATTATTCTAATTAAATCTTAGGCTATAATAAATAATATTTCTAGGATAAACTTCAATAATTAAACATTATGATAAAATTATTTCCAAACTATAGGCTAAAATTATAAAATTCATAACTAGCTCTACAATTTTCCAAATAATTCCTGGCCTGGACCAATATAATGAAAAATAAAATACTACGGCATAAGATAATATTATCTAACTAAATAAAATTTTGAGGCATTACATTGTATGTATTTCCTTACTGGGCTTAGAAGCTCACTCCTTATGTTTTATATGTGTAGATAAAACTCGATAGAGCATTAGATTGTTGAGTACAAGTTGATTCCAAACAGCAATGTGTGTATCAGTGAGGGTCATATTACTGATGGTGGTCAAAGGGAATAGACAATTTTTATTAGTTTTTTTTAAATAAAAGATTATTAATGTTGCTTTTCTTTACATTATTTTATTCATTAAAGATTCTAAAGAATGGTTTTGCCCTATTGCGTTGTTTATAATAAAAATGGCAATATTTGTTATTAGTTTTCAATGCTTGAATTTATTATGTGATTTTATTGAATAAATGCGGGCATTACAAGTGGTATTAGACAAGATACACACAATGGTTGGAAAGAGGGTCAACTCATTACTCTGTAAGTATGTTTAAGTTTTGAATAGTTTTGTGTTGCTAACAAAGTTAATTTTTGGAGGTTTGTATCAAGAAAAAGGATATTTTATTTCAAATGGCTTTAAGCGCAAATGATATCAGGGAAATTAATTATTTGAGGATAATCAAGATTCCAGACGACATTACAGATCCATTAGAAAGAGTATATCTAATGATAGTGAAGGTACACACTAAAATGCAGAAGTTGGTAGGAACTAGGTTGATACTGTTGACAGCATATGAGAAATTCATAGTCTTACTAAATTCACTAGAAAAAGAACCTACGGCCAATCTTAGACTAAAAGTGATATTGCAAGAACTAGAGGATGAAGGGATACCAGAATAAGAAGGATACCTGAGACTGATAGATCGTTTCACAAGTATAATTAGATACATAGTAATGCAGAAAGTGATAACAATTAATGTCAATGGAGATCATGAAACAATGGAGCCTAGAGACCTTTTTCTTGTTGAGGAGTCTTGGTATTGTTAAATAGATCATTTTAAACTCTAACAAGTTTGCGTGAAATGGTTAGGCTGAAATCCAATATGTGTAAAAAGTAAAATGTAGTAATAAAATGACATGTTATCATGATACAACAATAGGTAGTGAGGATATGTGACCTTTTGAATTTTTAGATTGGAATATAGCATAGGTTTCATTATGGATTTGGATTAAGGTGATCCATATTAAAAGAATGAGAAAATTTTACAGGTTAATGGTAGGGACTAGCTTATTGGCTAGTTAAAGCTTAATTGGAAGGATTAATGATAATTAGATATATTGGTAGAATGAGAATAAATAATGAGAGAGGAATAATTATAGTAATTACATCTTTACTAGTTGTGTTGTTACCAAGAGCTTACTTGCAAACGTTATGTTGATATCAATGAATTAGGTGACATTATTAGGAGGTAAGACGTGTGTGCATAGGGGCATAATCGTTTATCACCTTATTCTTATAAAGTTTATTCATATGTGTGATAATGGTTGTATATCTATTTTGTGTTGTTAATGCATGCATGCTTCCTATGTAGCTTGTATTGTTAGCTTTTGCACATTTAGTATGGTAGACTTTTGGTATGATATCTTGCTAGTTTCCAAAATTTTTAGGGACATGATAAATTTGGTTTTATCATGCCTTCATTTAAAGAAATTGATTTGAAAAGGTGAGGGAGGCGATCAAATAGCTTCTGCAACCATTAGAAATGAGGAGATACTATTTTGACGTTGAAGAATTGTTAAGGTCTTTGGTTAAGGGAAATTGATAATTTTAGGCTAGTTACAAATCAAGCCTAGCCAGAAATGGACATAAAACCCACTTGAAGGTTTCATAAACAACAATCGTTCATGTTAGAGTTAGGTCTCAAATAGTATGGAATCTGGAAGATAAGTTGGAATAATGGCCACAATAGCTTATGACATAGGGATTAGTTATATTAAGTATATGATGGACACGAGTGTCTGTACGAGAAAAAGATATTGTACGCTCAGGATTTAGTATGATAAGGAGATGATGATCATGTCAGTACTTGGCACAAATATTCATATGCACAAAATTGGACGACCAATTTTACCAAGCTCATAGACCTATTGGAAAGATTTCCTAGGAAATATTGGGAATGAACACATCAACAAGGCTAACAAAGTTATTTAACTTATAAGGAATGTAACCACAAATCATAAGAGATTTTGGGACAAATAGGAGTGGACGCACAATTTATTCTCAAGCTTTAGAGAAGAAGTTGAAAATCAATAGATGGCTAAAAGGACAAGTCGAGAAGAAGACGTGCTTGTAGGGGAAATTACAACATTGACATGGAAACAACCATAGGGATTCTTTGATAGTCAAGTAAAAACTCAAATCTAAAGCGATAGGAAAGATCCTATAATGACTACAAATCTTCAAATTAGAGATGTCTGTGTAGCAGGGAGCCAGAGGATTAATTGAATAGGACGAGGAGTTAAGTGGACAAGCTTTACGAAAATTTAATAAGGAACTTAACAATTCCATTCTAGGATAGGATAGTATGAATATTAAAAAGGAACGAAACATTTTCTACATGGGATATAAGGGGTAACTATGCACAGATAAGGCATGATAGATAAACACGATGAAGAAGTCAAGAACATGAAGCATGGCGCGACGACTGACGACTACTACATAATCGACACGACAACACAATGGAAGTACACCGTTTGTAGCTAGAATGGTGGACAAAGCAGTAGATCATTATCAGAATGCAAGAGCGTCAAAATGATGTGCATCTTCAAAAGGATATTAGAAGAAGCTTTAAGAGCTACAACTATGTAGAAGGGATCAAGATGGCTATCAAGATTTCATTAGGGACACCGACGACTTCAAAATCACCTTACCAGATGGATCAAGGGTGACTAGAAGACCAAGAGGCAAGATAATATGAGTAGTGGACAACAACATTGGAAAAAAAGGGAATTGAATTAGGAATGCAACAAATATGATTGTTTTGGAGAAAGACAAGGCAAAAATGATATGATTGGAATACAAGAAATGAATCAGGTTTTCAAGGCATACTTGATCAAGTTCATCACTGTATCTATGGAAGATGCCTTGGATTAATTTATAGAGAGGAACAAGTAAGAAGCCTCTTGAGATTGGTAGTATATTATAGGAGGGTTGCTGAGGGATTCTCAAAGATAGCCAAACCCTTAACAAATTTGACTCGAAAGTAGCAAAAGTTTGTTTAGAATGATAGATGTGAGGATAGTTTCCAAACATTGAAAGATAAGTTAATATATGCGCCAGTGCTATGTGTACCCACTAATAATGATAAGTTTGTAGGATATTACGATGCATCCAAATAGGGTTTGGGGTGCATGTTAATGCAAAATGAAAAGGTAGTAGCATATGCATTAAGACAGTTGAAGGAGTACGAGCAGAGGTACCTCACTCATGATCTTGAGTTAGCAGCGTGGTTTTCACGTTAAATATTTGGAGGCACTATTTGTATGGAGAGAAGTTTGAAATCTACACGGACCATAAGAGCCTGAAGTACTTCTTCACCCAGAAAGAATTGAATATGAGGCAGAGGAGATGGCTAGAACTTGTGAAGGATTACGACTGCGAAATTTTATATCACTTGGGTAAAGCAAATGTTGTGGCAGATGGTTTAAGTAGACAAAGTTATGGAAACATGTCTAACGTAAAAGGTATAGAATGGGAATTATAGCAAGAAATTGTAAAAGCTGGAAGGTGATGGGGAGTTTGGAAAATCTCACGCTACAGTCAACTCTATTGGAGCATATTAAAAGAAAACAAGGTGAAGGTGATGCTTTGCTCAAGCAGAAGGCTTTGCTTCAGGATAACAAGGATGAGGAATTCTCAATGTCCAAAGGGGGCTTGCTAAAGCATGTGTGAGTGTGCCAAATGATGACAATATAAACTAGGCACCCTATTCGTTACATCCAAGGTCTACTAAGATGTATAATGATTTGAAAACTATGTTCTGGTGGCCAGGAATGAAGATAGATGTAGCAGAATATGTAGCCAAGTGCCTCACTTGTCAGCAAATGAAAGCAAAACATCAAAGACCTGCTGGACCACTACAACCATTAAAAATTCTCAAATGGAAATGGGATGATATAGCTATGGATTTTGTAGTGGGGTTACCCAAAACAACAAAGCAGTACGATTTAGTTTGGGGGGTAATTTATAGACTCACCAAGTCAGTGCATTTTCCACCAGTACGAACCACATACACAACTGAGCATTATGCGAAGCTATATGTCAAAGAGATAGTGCGACTGCATGGGGTACCCAAGACGATGATGTCAGATAGAGGCTCTGTGTTTACGTCAAAGTTTTGGGAAAGTATGCAATGCGCAATCGGTACACATATTAAGTTGAGTACAACATTTCATCCCTAGACAGATGGACATTCGAAACGTACGATACATATTCTAGAAGATATGTTGAGAGCCTGGGCTTTGGATTTCACAGGGTCTTGCAGTAAATATCTACCGCTGATAGAGTTCTCTTACAATAATAGCTACCATTCTACTATAGGGATAACACCCTATGAGATGTTGTATGGACGATAATGTAGATCACACTTACAATAGGATGAGGTTGGTGAAATGTGATATTTAAGTCTGGAAGCAGTATGAGATTCTAGTGAAGCATTAGAGAAGATCAGAAAGCAAATGATAATTACTCAGAGTTGACAAAAGAGCGATTCTGATCCCAAGCAGAGGAATATTGAGTTTGTAGTAGGTGATCATGTGTTTTTGAAAGTATCACCTATGAATGGTGTTATGCGTTTTGGAAAGAAGGGTAAGCAACTCCACAATATATAGGTCCATTTGATATTTTGGACAGGATTGGACAAGTAGCCTATCGATTAGCACTACCACCGGCATTAGCTAAGACGCATAATGTGTTCCATATTTCGATGCTAAGGTAATATATGTAAGAACCATCTCACGTGTTGAATTATGATGTTTAAGAACTGAAGCATGGCTTGAGTTACAATGAATGGCCAGTATGCATTCTAGAAAAGGGAAATAAGGAGTTAAGGTCCAAAAGTATCCCTCTAGTCAAGTTTCTATGGAGTAATTATTTAGATAGAGAAGCAACGCGGGAGTTGGAGGCCATGAAGGAACAATATCCCGAATTATTTCATATGTCAAATTTCGAGGACAAAATTTCTTTTAAGGAGGGAAGTTTGTAATATCCTAGTTATTATTCTATTTTGGTAGAAATTATTTTTTAGTTTTGCTACTTGAAATGTGGATATGAGATTAATTCTTAAGTATGGTGATTTCATATGTTATGATTAATTTTCGTATTAATTTAAAGCCCATGATAAGTTTGGATAATAGTTAGAATAAGAGTTTATTATTAGAAGAATTAGATCATTAAATGAAATTTTCGAAACTCTAAGGTACTGTAACTTGATACCCAGATTGCACCTAGTTACATTGCGATTTTGGAAAAATGATATTTCTAAAAAGTTTTAGATAATTGAATTAGCTTTCCAATGGTTTCAAGATTATTCAAATTTGAATACTACCCCATCAGTATGTTGGAAATTGCTTATACATGATCTTATTTATTTTCATGTAAATCATATATTAAACAAATTAATATAAGAAAACCTAGAACATGTTCCTATAATTGAATTAAATAGAGATAATGATTAGAACACTTATATTATATTCAGCGGAAAGAATAAGTCATTCCTTCAGTTTCTCTAACCCTTGTATCCTTTCTACCGTAGTGGATCGCCAAAAAATTGAACCAATCTTCAAATTTCTTCACAGTCTTCCACAGTATCCTTCGAATCACCTAGACTAGAGTGGGAAATTGTCAACACATGAGATAGATACAGAGAGAAAAAGAGAAGAGAATATAGAGGCTTAGAAAAGGACTTTTGTTGTAGAGAGAGTCTAAAACCCTAAAGCATCAAAACTAGATGTCATATTCTCCTGTTTTCAACTCTCACTTAGCATTCCTTTTATAGGCTCAATTAGGTCACTTATTTAATTAAAAAATCAATAAAATAATAGATAAATTTATCCCTTAGGTTAAAATTCTCATGGGCTATAGGCCCATAAAATTTCCCATTTAATTATAAGTCCGTTGGACTTAAATTCAAGTCCCGTACTATTAATAATTGATTAATTAATTAAATAATAATTTCAATTTTTTATCAAATTAATTATTTATAAATTGAACCTTGATTTAAACTTATTTATTAATTTAGACATCATTTTGTCTTAATTAATATATCTGTCCTAATATCTCTTTTCTTCTCTAAATTGCATAACTCTATGAAATTATCCAAAATTGACCTGGAAAACTTTGACAATTAAATCAACTAATTGAGACTATCTAGATGATTATATCCAAGGTATTGTGGGGAACATGGGCCTATGAAATCAAGCTCCAATAATTTATCATAAATTTAACAAATAAATTCACTTACTTATTAATTCCTCGTGATTCCAATAAAGATTTGGAATTGTATTCTTGAATTCATAGAATGCTCTATAAACAATATAGATATGTTATTAGTTATCCATTATTACAACCATATTTATCACTTAATCTTCTATAGAAGATCTATAATGAGATGATACTAAAGTATCGTTTTACCCCTCATTGTATTTTATCCTTAAAACACTTAGTTCCTTGTAAATGATATTCCAGTAAACTAATATTAATTACTGAAATGAGATCTCTATCATTTAGCATCTTGAACTAAACTAAAAGGAAATCATTGTTTTACTTCTTCATTAGAAGTTGTAGATGTTCTTATCTATGATTAACACTCTCACTCAATTATACTACTGAGTTCCCAACATGTAAGTATGGGCTAGTCCATAGGGTAAGCTGGTAATGAACAAATCAAAGAACTCAAATAATACAATCAGTCAGAATACTAACCACTCAGAATTGAGATAGAATTGACATATGGTCAACTATATGATATGAGTAGAATAGATAATAACAGTATGTCTTCTTGTCTTATCTACTTTCAACATCGATCATATCCGATGTAACAAATACATCTAATCTTCTCTACTTTGCTAATGTTCTAGAAAGAACATAACACTACAATTCGTAAGTAGATCATATCGTAGATTGGCAAGTCATTGTAAATTATTTTCACTGACTAATCTTAGGACTAACTTATATTTTAACATATAATCATATTTATATTCCACTGCGATTACGTCACTATAAATATGATTAACTATATTCTCGAGAATTAATAGAAGTTTATATTAAACAAATAATCATGAAAATAAAACATGTGAGGAAAGTGATTGACCAAGTCAAAATTGATTTCTATTCTTTTTTAGATAATAAAAGGAGATTACAAAGAAATTGAGTTTTAATTAGGGCATCAAACCCCAACACAGTAATTTTCATTTTACTACAGATAGGTCTAAAGTTACACGATTTCTAAGAAATGCAATTTGGAGAGATTTAAGCTAAGTTGGAACAAATTGATTTGAATTCCTAGATTATATCATGTAGGCTTATGGAGGAAAGACTTGAATTGATTTTAAACATTTAAACTTGAGGGATAATAGGCATAGGTGGCGTGTAGGCTTGACTATAGGCTAGAAACAAGCAACTAGGAGGACTTCATAATATTTTTTAACACTAGCCCTTGTTCCATTCTCTACCAAATCTTAAACACACATCTTTGCTAAACATTTTTCTACATTGAAACCCTATTCACAAAGTTAAGGTATGATTATTAAGGTATAGAGTTCGATTTAAGATATATATATAAATATGCTAGTTTATGTAAATTTTATGATCTAAAGGGAACTTTGGGCGTGTGGTTCTAAGGATCTTAGCACAATCATTCTATTATCTCCTTTTCAAGGTAAGGAAATTAGGTAGATATTTATGATAGAATATATATGTATGTATGTTTGTATGGAATATGTATAACGTTGCAGGGATAGGAGGGATGTGTACGTGAGGTAATGTGGCTCTAGTTTGGCTATTACGGTTATCTCTACCATCATAAACTGTCTGTTTCGTTATTATGTATGTAAGGATATCATTGGTCTTTCCTAGGTTCACTTTTGGATTAAGCTATGATATCCGTAAGATTTATGTATGATTTTGTATAGTTGTGTTTAATAGGTTTATGTATGTTATATTAAACTTATTAATTAGTTTTTTGCAAGGAATTATGTGATTCTTATGCTTATGTGTTTGTATGCATTTCCTTAGTGGGCTTAGAAGCTTACTCCTTATGTTTTATATGTGCAAATAAAACCGGGTAGAACATTAGATTTATGAGTGCACGTTGATTCCAACTGGCAGTGTGTGTATCAGTGAGGATCATATAGCTAATGGTGGTCAAAGGGAACACACGACTTTAATTAGTTTTTATTTATTTTAAATAAGAGATTAATAATATTGTTTTATTTTACATTACATTATGCATTAAAGATTCTAAAGTATGTTTTCTTTTGACTGGTTACCCTAACACATTGTTTATAATAAAATGGGCAACATTTATTATTAGTTTTTGTTATCCAAAAAATTGGCATGGATGACGTGACAAGTGATTCTTGGACACGTGGCTGACACTTGGAGGAACTCTGCTAGGATATCGACCAGAAGACAAATTATAAGCGGTAGGCAGCCAAAGCTTACCTGCGACCAGCATGGTCGCAGGTTCCGCATGCTTCATGATGTTTCTATAAAGATCTTTATAAATCCCGAAATTGACTCCCACAATCTCCTGAGTATTCGATTATTTAGGAAAGAATATCTGTAACAAATTCATGTAATCCCCCTTGAGTCTATAAATAGAGAAAGATAGCTCAAGGAAGGGACTTTTGGCTTTCGAATTATTTGAGACTAGAGAGATTCTATTTGAGATATTGTCTTGTCCTTCAGAGGTTGGTGAAACTCATTGAACCCTAGTTCTTTGATCACTCCCTTTGATCTTATATCAATAACAATCTAAGTGGACGTAGGTTATTACCAGACCCTGGGCCCGAACCACTCTAAAATCTTGCGTTCATATTATTTTCGTCATTACGTTTATTTCAACATAACCTTCCACGTCAAGCGTATTTTGACTCCGTGTCAGTTGACCAAAATCTGGGTCAACATTCTGGTGCTTTCATTGAGAGCTTGATATATCACTGTTGAGATAACCAATGGCGAAAACTACCAAGAAAACTGGACAGGCGGCTGGCGCTGCACCATCTAACCCGCCTCCTCCTCCCCCTCCCAATGTGGCTGAGGATGAGCCACATTTGGAATAAATGGATGACGCAACGCTAAAAAGTACTCTGGGGGCGTAGCACGAAGAGCTGGCCAATCTGAGGACCAGCCAGGAAAGTGCTGCCGAAACCATGGCGCGACAGCAGCAAGAAATAGAACGGCAACACGTAGAGTTAAGCGAAAGGCAGGTGGAGATGGACCGTCGCCAGAGCGAAGCCATGGCAGTCCTCGAGGCAGCCTTACAATTGGCTAGGAATTAGGCTGCACGTGCCTTGCAGTCTAATCAGCCTACGAATGGACCAACACAAAGGGGTCCCAATCCTAGCCCACCTATCCAACCCTCGAGTCCGCAAAGGCCCGAACAGCCTCAGGTGCCCCATGATGATGTCCCACTGGAGCCTAAGGCACAGCCTCCATCCCAAGCTGGTCACGGCAATCCCCCGCATCAGAGGCAGAATAGGACCGGGCATCAGCCTCGCAGTCCTAGACGCCATAGGGGCGACGAGCCGAACCTTCCGAACAGAGGACAGCATCATCCTGGTAACAGGAGGAACTCAAATTTAGGCTCTGCGGTCTGAGGTCCCCCACGGCATGATTATGCATGGGGACCTAACGACCAATGCAGGCCACACTCTAACGCTCGAGACATTTCAGCCCGGGAGGGAAATCGAGGGAATAGTCGATCCCGTCATAGCCAATCACGATTCAGAGATGGCAATGGTTATGATGAAGCCAATTCTGGCAGAGGAAATGTCGGTGGAAGGAAGGACGAAAGAGGTGAAAACAGGAATCAGCCACCTCAGGATGACCAACCCGGCAGACGGGACGCTGGGGGGCAACCCAGGAAAAATAACGTCTTCAACCAGCTCGGAGGTAGCGAGCAGCGGAGAAGAGACTAGGATTTGAGAGATGTGCTCAATGATCGCTGTAAGCGGCATGGCGAGAACATCCCCCCAGCAACAGAGGCCACAGCGATTCGTATCGCTGTGCAGGCCTAGATAGAAGCCCTCAACAAGGCGGTGCAACAGCTGGTCGGGGGAAGAACATCTTACATCGACCACGACAGAAGGAAAGGCACTCCTTTCGTCCAGAGGATAGCTATGGCAGAGACTCCTAGAAAGTTTAAAATGCCTACGCTTCCGAATTTTGATGGGTACGGTGACCCGGTTGTTGACCCAAACTCTTAAGTCTCCTTGTTTTGATGATTGACAAATATTTGATTATTATTTGTTACTAATGATTTGTTGATTTTGTAGCAAAAACCAACGTGAATTAGCACTTCAAAGTCAAAATTATGACCAAGGGAAAAATGGTCATTTTACCAAGTTTTCCAGAAATGACCCGAAATGGACTTCAAGACTCAAGAAACTCAAGATAAAGGTTTAACTGAATTTCTTAGTCTTGTAAAGTGATTGCAAGTATACTTTAAGTCATAAGTATAGAATTTGGCTCACTCACGCACTAAAAAATGGTGATTTTTTAAAATGAGAAATAATTATCCTAAATTCACTTTTAAGAAAATACATCCCGATACGGTCGTAACGCAATCGGAATTTTTGAAATCGGATAAACGAGCTAAAAGTTATAAAGAATTGAAAAATAGGAAAATAGGCTTAAAACTGATTTTGCTCTCTCTTTGCCATCCGGAATTCCGGATGGGCAACCGGAATTCCGGTTGCTTCCAAACCGGAATTCCGGTTCCTCATCCGGACTTCCGGTTCGCGGCAGACAGGTTCGAAAATTAACTCCTAACGGCTATAAACGGCTAGTTTTTTCCCAAACTCTATATAAACTCATTTTTCACTCAAAGTTGGTGTTGGCTGAGCATTTATTACATATACCAAAACAAATCCATTGATTTCAAAGAGCGTTCAAATTTTAACTCATCCAAACACATTTTCACACACTTGAGCCAAAATTTGTATTTATTTCTTCTAAGTGTGCTTGTTAATCACTCTAGGTTTCTCATTATATTATCATACTTCTAGAGTGATTTTTGCTTGTAATATCAAACACATTCCCATATTGAGATTGAGGTGAGGTTGGCACCGGTTTTGTAAACAACCCGGTTAGAGTGAGATTGGCACTTCAACAATCCGAAAAAGAGGTTGATAGTCCTTGGTGGTGGAAAACTATTGTAAGAGGTTTGGAAATACCTTGGTGAAAAATTCCCGGTTGTAAGGGTTAGTCAAGCCCGCTAACTTGGCTCGATAGTTGAACTCAAAGCTAGGTCTATAGCTTTGAAGACCAAGGACGTAGGTGGCTTAGTTCTACCGAACCTTGTAAAATTCAAGAGTTTGCGATTTCTTAACCTTCAACTCTTTACATTACAAATTTGATTATTTGCTATATATATTTGATTGCCATATTATTTGCTTTTACTTGATTAATTTGATTTATTGCATAATTTGGCATATTAAGTTTTAAATTTCCGAAATTAGTTTAAATTTCCAATTCACCCCCCCTCTTGGAAACATATCTTGGGTTAACAATTGGTATCAGAGCTAGGGCTCATTTATTTGATTAGATTTTACAATCTAGAGCATGGCGTTTCCAAGTAATTCACAAAACAACATGTTAGAAGGTCTAAGCACAACTAGAGCACCATTCTTTAATGGAGTAGACTTTCCCTATTGGAAAATTAGGATGGAAACATATCTTCAATCTATTGATTATGATTTGTGGCATATAGTGTCTAATGGTCCTTACATTCCTAAACATGTCATTAATGATAAAGAAGTTATTAGGACATATGAGGCATATGACGAAGAAGATAAGAAAATGCTTTCTAAGAATGCTAAAGCTAAATATGCACTTATATGTGGATTGGATAGAGATGTGTTCAAAAATATTGAACAAGCCTCTACCGCTCATGATATGTGGAAAATGCTTGAAGTCACTCATCAAGGAACAAATGCTATGAAGGAAACTAAAATTCAAATTTATTCTACTCAATATGAGAACTTTAAGATGAAAGCGGATGAAACTATTGCTAACATGTATACTCGTTTCACTACTATCACTAATGGTTTGAATTCTCTTGGCAAGGTACTTTCACAAAAGGAGATGGTGACCAAGATTTTGAGAAGTCTCACCAAAGCCTGTCAAGGCAAAGTGATTGCCATTCAAGAAGCCAAGGATCTCTCAACACTTCCCTTGGAAGAACTAATTGGCTCACTCATGAACCATGAAATTTTCATGAGTGCACAAGATGAAGAGGAAGTTGAGAAGAAAAAGAAGACTATTGCATTCAAGTCTTCCTCCTCCCGTGCCATTAGTGAGGATGATGAGGATAGAATGTGTAGTGACATGGAGGACTTGGCACTCTTCACAAAGAAGTACAAAAAGTTCATGAAATTCAAGAAGAACTTTGGGAAGAAGCCACAAAGAGGAAGTGATTCAAAAGAAAAAGAAAGAAGGAGAAAAGATGATCCACCAATTTGCTTCGAATGCAAGAAGCCCAGTCACATGAAGATGGATTGCCCAATGAGAAAGAAAAATAAATACAAAGGAAGGGCAATGTTGGCGGATTGGCTCAATAGTGATGAGGAGGACTCCGACAATGAGGAGAAGAATGAAGTAGCTAACATGTGCATGATGGCTCTTGATGATGGGGTAAGCATTTCTAGCCAAAGTGATTATGATAGTGAAAATGATGATGATAACTTAGAAATACCATATGATGAGTTGTCTAGTTCATTTAAGGATCTATTTAATGATTTTGGAAAATTGCTTGCTAAAAACCAAACTCTTAGAGAAAAGACCAACATGCTATTAAGAGAAATTGAGATTTTGAAATTAAATGAAAAAGAACTCTTAACTAAATCTCAATGTACTACTTGCTCCTCTTATAAGAAAGAAATTGGAAAATTGCATGATAACATAAAAAGCCTTAAGAATGACATATATACTTTTACAAAAGGTAAAGAAGGCTATGAACTTATGCTAGGGAGTCAATCTTGTGGTTTTGGAAAAAGTGGTATTGGATATGATCCTAGTAGGAAACAAAATTTTTTGAGAAATTTCTTTGTAAAACCAACTAGCCTACCACACTTTACATGCACTTATTGTAACCAAGATGGTCATACTATTTCATATTGTCATGTAAAGAGATATGCATATCTAGGCAAGACCAAATGGGTACCAAAGGGTTCCAAAACTAACAAGAAAGGACCCAAAGTTGTTTGGGTACCAAAGGCCAACAAATGATTTTATTTTTGTAGGAATCAACAAGGAAGAGAAAAAGCTTGTGGTTCTTGGATAGTGGTTGTTCCAAGCATATGACCGGTGACCCATCAATATTTTCGAGTTTTAAGAGCAAGGAAAGTGGCTTTGTCACTTTTGGAGACAATTCAAAAGGAAAAATCTTGGGCATTGGTGATATCGGTAACATATACTCTCCATGTATTAAAAATGTGCTTCTTGTTGATAACCTTAAACATAATTTACTTAGTATTAGTCAACTATGTGATAAAGATTTTCGTGTCGTTTTTGAATCCTCAAAATGCTCCATTGAAAATGCTTCAACCAATGAAGTTATTTTTGTTGGAGAAAGGAAGGATAATGTTTATGTTATTGATGTTGATTCCTTTGATAGCAAAAATAAATGTTTAACCGTTATGAATGATAATTCTTGGTTGTGGCATAGAAGATTAGGACATGCTAGTATGGATTCTATTTCAAAGTTGGTTAGAAAAGATCTTGTTGTTGGTTTGCCATATATTCCTTTTGTTAAAGATAAACTTTGTGATGCATGCCAATTTGGAAAACAAATTAAAACATCTTTTCATTCCAAGAAAGAGATTTCAACCTCTAGACCTTTGCAATTGCTTCATATTGATTTATTTGGTCCTTCAAGAATTGCTAGTCTAGGTGGTAAATACTATGCATTTGTGATTGTTGATAATTTTTCTAGATTCACATGGGTTATATTTTTTAAACTCAAAAATGATGTTTTAGAAAATCTAGTTAAATTTTGTAAGAATGTGCAAAATGAAAAAGGGTATTCAATCACCTCCATTAGGAGTGATCATGGTGGAGAGTTTGACAATGATGCCTTAGAATTGTTTTGTGATGAACATGGTTTTAACCATAACTTTTCGGCTCCAAGAACTCCACAACAAAATGGAGTTGTCGAAAGGAAGAATAGAACAATTCAAGAAATGGCTAGGTCAATGCTCAATGAAATCTCATTACCTAAATATTTTTAGGCCGAGGCCGTTAATACTTCTGGTTATATTTTGAACCGTGTTTTCATTAGGCCTAACATGAATAAAACCCCTTATGAGCTTTGGAAAGGGAGAAAACCCAACATTGGATATTTTAGAGTTTTTGGATGTAAATGCTATATTTTGAACACCAAGGACAACATTGGAAAATTTGATGCAAAATCCGATGTTGGAATTTTTATAGGTTATTCAACACATAGTAAAGCTTATAGAATTTATAACAAAAGAACTAATATTGTTGAAGAATCTATTCATGTTGCATTTGATGAGTCTAACCCTCCTACAAGCAAAAGTGTAGATGATGATGCTGTAGGTTTGGGAGAAGAGGTTCAAAAGCTTGACATTGGAGAATCATCTAACGCTCCATCACAAACTCCCAAAGAGGAACTACCCGAGGAAAAGGTAAATGAAAGTAAAGGTATGGATTCTAACCCTACTCATGAGTGGAAGTTCAAAAGTGATCATCCTATAGACCAAATTCTAGGTGATCCTTCACAAGGAGTCACAACTAGAAGCTCCCTTAGAAACTTGTGTAATTTCATTGCTTTTATTTCTCAAATTGAACCAAAGAATTTTAAAGAGGCCGAGTTCGATGAATCTTGGCTTCTATCTATGCAAGAAGAAATAAATCAATTTATTAGAAATGATGTTTGGGAGTTAGTTCCAAGACCGTCACACCAATCGGTGATTGGAACAAAATGGGTCTATAGAAATAAGGTAGATGAGCATGGGGTCATTGTGCGTAACAAGGCTAGATTAGTGGCCCAAGGTTACAATCAAGAAGAAGGAATTGATTATGAGGAGACCTTTGCCCCGGTAGCAAGACTTGAGTCCATAAGAATGTTATTAGCTTTTGCATGCCACAAGAATTTTGTCTTGTATCAAATGGATGTTAAAAGCGCTTTCTTAAATGGATACATTATGGAAGAGGTTTATGTCTCTCAACCCCCCGGGTTTCAAGATCACAAACACCCTAACCATGTTTATAAATTAAAGAAAGCATTATATGGTTTAAAGCAAGCTCCTAGAGCTTGGTATGATCGTTTAAGCACTTTTCTTATCTCAAATGGTTTTTCAATGGGAAAAGCGGATAATACACTTTTTATTAAAAGAAAATCAAAAGACATTATTATAGTACAAATATATGTTGATGATATTATTTTTGGTGCTACTAATGATGTTCTTTGTGAAGAATTTTCAAAGTGTATGCATAGTGAATTCGAGATGAGCATGATGGGAGAGCTCAACTTTTTCCTTGGACTTCAAATAAAGCAACAAAAGAATGGAATATTCATAAGTCAATCCAAGTACATCAAGGATCTACTTCAAAAGTTTGACTTGGCCAATGCAAAGTCCATGAAAACCCCTATGAGCACCTCCATAAAGATGGACAAGGATGAAAGTGGTAAGGATGTTGACATCACCAAGTATCGAGGTATGATTGGTTCATTATTATATTTAACCGCTAGTAGACCCGATATTTTGTTTAGTGTTGGTCTATGTGCTAGGTACCAATCATGTCCCAAGGAATCCCACTTAAGTGCCGTTAAGAGAATCTTTAGATACTTGATAGGCACAATGAATCTAGGACTTTGGTATCCCAAGAACTCAAACTTTGAAATCATTAGTTACTCGGATGCGGACTTTGCCGGTTGTAAGTCGGATAGGAAAAGTACTAGTGGAACATGTCACTTTCTAGGAAACTCTTTAGTGTCATGGTTTAGCAAGAAACAAAACTCGGTAGCCCTATCCACAACCGAAGCCGAATACATAGCCGCCGGTAGTTGTTGTGCTCAAATACTTTGGATGAAACAAACTCTTAAGGATTTTGATGTTGATTTTGAATGTACACCCATAAAGTGTGACAATACTAGTGCCATTAACCTCTCTAAGAATCCAATCTTGCATTCTAGAGCCAAGCATATTGATATAAGGCACCATTTCCTTAGAGACCATATCCAAAGAGGTGAAATCATACTAGACTTTGTAAGCACCGAATTTCAATTAGCGGACATATTCACCAAGCCTCTTAGTGATGAGAGATTTAGTTTCATTAGAAGAGAGCTAGGAATGACCAACCTCAATGAAATATAAGGTTCACTAGCGACTTTAAATCATTGGTATCATATCTCTCTTTACTTATAAATTTATGCATATGTACTCTCAATATGTTATTTACATGTTTCAAATGCATAAATAAATTAACTAAATGATATATGACTTCGTACTCCTTGAAAAATCAAATTATAGGTCATGGTATGAATTTTTGGTGAACTTTGAACTCATTTTTGATTGAGTAAATATGTGAATTTTTGCATATGTGCTTAGTATATGTGTTTGAACATGTCTAAATAAGGCTATCTAGTATGCCTATAGGGTTTCTATGCTTGAATTACTCTTTGAACAATTTTTAGGTATGCTAAGTATTGAAAATTTGTTAGTTTTTGCCTAAATGAGTGTTTTTCGCCAAACTTACTCAATTTTCAACATTTTTCAAATCCGTCAGTTTGAGCACCTCACATTTAACACATTTGAACTATTGCAAAAAAAAAAAAATCGATTTGGTAGCATAAAACTCATTTTTGGTAGATTTCTACTTTTCAAGGCCTTTTTAAGGAATTTTTCGAAAAATCTACTCAAAATTCTCAATTTTTAATATTTTTTGATTCCGTCACTTCACACACCTCATATTTGATATTCTTGAACTGTTGGAAAAAGAATTTTTCAATTTGGTTGAACAGATTTCGTTTTTGGTATGGTTTTGGCTTTCTTGTATTTTTTTTTAAAACTTACCGTAAATCGTCATTTTTCAACATTTTGCAGATTTTCTTGTTTGAGCATGTTTGTTTTCTCATATTTTAGGTGTTAGAAAAAGTTTGGGGTCAATTGGGTTAAAAACGAAGTTTTTGGGCACGTTTTTTAAAAGAGGGCTGGGCTGGTGCACCAACCGGAATTCCGGTTGGCTGTGCCAGACCAACCGGAATTCCGGTTGGCGCCTGACAGCAGCCATAAATTTTTTTTTGCCTTTTTTAAAATGCATTTTTTCCCAATAAAAACCCTACCCACGACTTTCATTTCCCCATTCTGACTCTACACCCTAAAATACAAGCCTCCACTCTCCTCCCTCTCAAAAAACACTCCCTCAAACCCTCACTTCATCATCCATTTTTCTCCAAAACTCTCATTCTCTTCTTGTTTTCCCTTCAATGGCTTCATCATCCAACCCAAGGAAGAGCAAGAGGGTTCTCAATGCTGAACAAATCAGGGAGAAAAGGGCTAAAGGCAGAAATGAACCCACTCTTTTCTACAACCAAGAGGACTTCAATCGGTTCCATGATGCTTTCTCCTCTAGGCCTATTATCAAAGGTAAGTTTTGTGACCTTCCAAGCCTAGCTTGTGTCAAATTCAGCTATCACTTTGAAATGTTAGGGTGGAAATCATTTATCAATATTAAGACACCCATGTACCCTAGGTTGGTTAGAGCCTTCTATGCTTGCATCAAACCTAACCATGCACCCCTAGGAGTTAGAGGCACTATTGGAGATGTCCCCTTTGAACTTAATGTAGAATCTCTCAATAACTTGCTAGGAGCACCAAATGAGGGACTCTTGCTAGAACCAAAAACCACTCTTAAGAATGATGCACTTTTTGCTATGAATGAGTGTTCTAGAGTCCTTTGTGGAGAAGGCCCCATTTTCATCAAACCAAAGTTTCACAATATTACTTTAGAAGCCAAAATTCTCCAACTTTTTATAATCAATAATCTTGCTCCTAGAAGTGGTCATAAGGATGAGGTCAACAACATCGATATATTCATTTTATACCTTATCCTCACCAAAAGGCACGAATCAACCTAGGACATCTTATTCTTCGGTTTATTGTTGATGTGTATAAACCCAACATGGTTAAGTCCCTCCCATTTGGCTTTCTCCTTAGCTACCTCCTACCTCTCTTAGGAGTTCCCATCTCGGGTGAAAAGAAGGTTGATCCTACCGAAGGGGATAAGCTAGGTCTTAAATCGTTCACAAGCTTAGGGTATGCTCTTATCAATAATAAGTGGGTCTTCACTCCCAAAAGAGGCCAAAGAAGGCAAGAGGGCCTTGAAGTAGGCGACGAAAGTGAAGATGAGGAGAGCTTTGGGTTACCCGCTAGTGAAAGTGAAGAAGAGGAGCAAGCCGATGAAGAAGAAGCTCCAATGCCTCAAGCATCTCAATTCAACCTTGAGGAAGCCTTTGCTCGTCTTCACACCGACATGAACACTCAATTTACCAACTTGCGGAGTGACATGGAACAAGGCTTCCAACATGTTCGTAACGAAATGGAGGAGATGAAGGCCTTCATGAGGCGTTTTGGGGGGCCACCATCATAGGCATTTGCATGTTTTCTAGTTTTGCATTCCTTTATGTCTTATTTTCTTCTCTATGTACTTATGTGTTTGCATGGCTTTATGCCTTATGTATAAATGTTTAAACTATTTAATCTATGTTTGTTTATGATTTATTTTGTGAATTCCTTGGCCATCCTTTTTGATGAATCAAAAGGGGGAGAAGTGATAGGATTATTTTTTAATGTTTGGCAAAACCTCAATATCTAAGACTAACAATGGTATTTGAACTTAAGTGATATATTGAGGGGGAGTTTACAAAATCATGCAAGGTAAAACTAAAAGGTAAATTTCTTTTATCCTTGCACACATTAAGGGGGAGCCAATCTAATATTCATATTTAAAAATATCTTCTTTCCCTTTTAAAATAATCAAATATTTGATATCATCAAAAAGGGGGAGATTGTTGACCCAAACTCTTAAGTCTCCTTGTTATGATGATTAACAAATATTTGATTATTATTTGTTACTAATGATTTGTTGATTTTGTAGCAAAAACCAAAGTGAATTAGCACTTCAAAGTCAAAATTATGACCAAGGGCAAAATGGTCATTTTACCAAGTTTTCCAGAAATGACCCAAAATGGACTTCAAGACTCAAGAAACTCAAGATAAAGGTTTAACTTAATTTCTTAGTCTTGTAAAGTGATTGCAAGTATACTTTAAGTCATAAGTATAGAATTTGGTTCACTCACGCACTAAAAAATGGTGATTTTTTAAAATGAGAAATAATTATCCTAAATTCACTTTTAAGAAAATACATCCCGATACGGTCGTAACGCAATCGAAATTTTTGAAATCGGATAAACGAGCTAAAAGTTATAAAGAATTGAAAAATGGGAAAATAGGCTTAAAACTGATTTTGCTCTCTGTTTGCCATCCGGAATTCCGGTTGCTTCCAAACCGGAATTCCGGTTCCTCATCCGGACTTCCGGTTCGCGGCAGACAGGTTCGAAAATTAACTCCTAACGGCTATAAACGGCTAGTTTTTTCCCAAACTCTATATAAACTCATTTTTCACTCAAAGTTGGTGTTGGCTGAGCATTTATTACATATACCAAACCAAATCCATTGATTTCAAAGAGCTTTCAAAGTTTAACTCATCCAAACACATTTTCACACACTTGAGCCAAAATTTGTATTTATTTCTTCTAAGTGTGCTTGCTAATCACTCTAGGTTTCTCATTGTATTATCATACTTCTAGAGTGATTTTTGCTTGTAATATCAAACACATTCCCATATTGAGATTGAGGTGAGGTTGGCACCGGTTTTGTAAACAACCCGGTTAGAGTGAGATTGGCACTTCAACAATCCAAAAAAGAGGTTGATAGTCCTTGGTGGTGGAAAACTATTGTAAGAGGTTTGGAAATACCTTGGTGAAAAATTCCCGGTTGTAAGGGTTAGTCAAGCCCGCTAACTTGGCTCGATAGTTGAACTCAAAGCTAGGTCTATAGCTTTGAAGACCAAGGACGTAGGTGGCTTAGTTCTACCGAACCTTGTAAAATTCAAGAGTTTGCGCTTTCTTAACCTTCAACTCTTTACATTACAAATTTGATTATTTGCTATATATATTTGATTGCCATATTATTTGCTTTTACTTGATTAATTTGATTTATTGCATAATTTGGCATATTAAGTTTTAAATTTCCGAAATTAGTTTAAATTTCCAATTCACCCCCCCTCTTGGAAACATATCTTGGGTTAACACCGGTGTCTCACGTCAATAAGTTTGAGATACAAATGGACATTCAGAAAGTGTTCGAAGATACTCGTTGCAGGATCTTCCTTGCAACACTTTCTGATGCCGCGCAGGAGTGGTTTTTCAAGTTCCCTCCAGCGAGCATAGTTTCCTGGGAGATATTCGTAAAGGAGTTTTATGGACAGTTCTATGCAGGTCGAGTGCATCTGACCGAGGCAAACCAGCTGGTTGAAATACGCCAGCAGGATGGAGAACCACTGAAGGACTACATCCAGCGCTTTATGCGAGCAGCAACTGGAGCAAAAACGATGGGGGACGAAGGCAAAATGATGGCCATAACTGCAGGGGTTAGGCGACGCACCCCTCTCTGGAAAAGCCTCTGAAAAGATGGGGTCAGAACTACCCAGGAATTCTTGGACTGGGCTGATCGTTACATCAAGCTCGAAGATGCCATTGCCGACGATGGAAAGCCTCCAAGCAAGGATAAGAAGGCTGCTGAGCCCGCCAAAGCCACTAATGGGTCTAGGCCTAATGGCAAGGGCAACGGGAACGATAACGGCAATGGCGAGAATGGTGGAAAACGGCCACACAATGAGACTTCCACCTCTGACAATAAACGAGCCAAGAGTAACCGTTATGAACCTCGGTTCACTAACTACACTGCCCTAGTTGAGTCTCGGGGAGAGGTTTATCAGGCCACGAGTTCCAGTGTGCCTTATAAGAAGCCTGCCCCCATTCAGAAGGATATTTCGAAAAGAGACACTACCAAGTTCTGTCGTTATCATAACGACTACGGACATGACACAAATGAATGCAACCAGTTGAAGGATGAGATCGAGTTCCTTATCACACAAGGACACTTGAGAAGATATGTACGGGCCTCGGGGAATTCCCAACGAGAAGCTCCGGGTGGCAATGAGCAAGCGCCCACACGCCAACGCTCGCCATCTTTGCAGCCTGCCCCCGTGACTGGCACATTGTTAACCATCTGTGGAGGCCCACACCTCTCGGGAAACAGTGGAAAGGCCAGGGAACGATACGCTCAGAATCTGCGCCACGACCAGGACATCGAGATGATGACTGTGGAGGACCGCGCGCCAAAAAAGGCTCGATCAGAAGAAGGTGAGATAACCTTCTCTGATAACGATGCCCAGCATGTCTGGTTCCCACATTCCGATCCGCTGGTCATGGATATCCAAATGGCCAACATGATGGTAAAGAGAGTGCTGGTCGATACAGGAAGTTCGGTAAATATCCTGTATAAGTCTTCGCTGGAACGCATGAAGTTGTCCGTTAAGGACCTGGAGCCCTGCAACCAGACAATGTACGACTTCTCTGGTGAGGGACTCGCCCCCACAGGATCAATCAAACTACCGGTGACAGCAGGTACAACGCCTGCTACCAGGACATTACTCGCTACTTTTATAGTATTCGATTTTCCTTCGGCGTACAATGCCGTCATTGGAAGGCCTATACTGGTTGATCCACGGGCCGTCACCTCTATGTGGCACTTAGCCATGAAATTCCCGACAGACGCTGGGGTAGGACGCGTGTTGGGAAACGAGAGGGAAGCCAAAGAGTGCTACAAGGCCTCAGTCATGAAGGCGAAAAAGGGAACATCAAAGAGCACTCCCCCAGAAAGGTTGCAGATGGCAAATGATACACAAGCCAAATCCGGTGATGAAGTCACCAAATAGGGTGTTGCCCAAAGTGAGGATAGAGATTTAGATCCTCGCTTTGGGGATTTTTAAGAGAACGTAGGACCCATCGAGAACCTGGAAGAGGTCCAACTTGACGAAAAAGACCCGACCAGAGTCGTGAAGGTCGGGAAAAACTTGGAACAAACCACGAAGCATGCACAGGTGGAATTTCTGAAGAAGAACCAGGAAGTCTTTTCCTAGTCGCAAAAAGACATGACTGGGATAGACCCTGCAATTACCAGCCATGTCCTAAACATAGACAAGACTTATCCGCCCGTGCAACAAAAAAGAAGGCTGCTCGATAAAGATCGATCAAGAGCCTTAAAAGAAGAAGTTGAGAGGTTAAAGGAGAATGGGTTCATCAGGGTGGCATTTTATCCATCGTGGGTCTCCAATCCTGTGCTGGTTCCCAAGCCTAGCAGCAAATGGTGAACCTGTGTGGATTTTATAGACCTCAATAAAGCCTGCCCAAAGGACTGCTTCCCACTCCCAAGAATCGACCAGTTGGTCGATGCTACTGCAGGACACGAGGTCCTCTCCTTCATGGATGCATATTCAGGCTACAATAAGATTAGCATGCATCCCCCTGACGAAGATCACACCAGCTTTCGGACCGATACGGGCTTGTACTGTTATAAAGTAATGCCCTTCGAACTGAAAAATGCAGGTGCGACTTACCAGCGGTTAGTTAACCACATGTTTAAGGAACTGATCGGGGTAAAGATGGAGGTATACATGGATGACATGCTGGTAAAGTCTAAGAGGGCAGAAGGACATACAAGGGATTTACAAGAATGTTTTGATGTATTGAACAAGTACCAGATGAAACTAAATCCTCTTAAATGTTCCTTCGGAGTTGGATCAGGGAAGTTTTTGGGGTTCATTGTAAATTCAAGAGGAATCAAGGCCAACCCCGACAAGATAAAGGCCCTGATCGACATGAAATCACCATAAAAGATCAAAGATGTACAAAGTTTAACCGGGAGGATTGCAGCCCTAAGTAGATTTATTTCAAAATCAACAGACAAATGCGTCCCTTTTTTCAATCTACTTAGGGGCAATAAGAAATTTGAGTGGACAAGAGACTGCGAGCAAGCTTTTTAGGCCATAAAGGCCCATATGGCACAGCCTCCCATTTTATCAAAGCCGATCGAAGGAGAAACTTTGTTCATTTACCTGGCAATCACTGAAGTTGCTGCTAGTGCGGTACTAGTACGAGAGGAAGATGGCGTACAAAAAGCGGTTTACTATGTAAGCAAGAGGCTGATCGGAGCAGAATTGAGGTATCCTCCCATCGAAAGGTTAGCATATTGTTTAATCTTGGCCTCAAGGAAGCTACGTCCTTACTTTCAAGCTCACTCTATCACGGTTTTAACTGACCAGCCCCTTCGGCAAGTCCTCCAAAGACTAGAAGCGGCTGGGTGCCTATTAAAATGGGCAATCGATATCACGTATTCACCGCGAGCTGCAGTAAAGGGACAAGTCTTGGTGGATCTTGTTGCAGATTTCACCGAACTCCCAGACAGCGAGCAGTGCGAATAGCCTAGGGTGCCTGAGCCTCAAGATGAAGCTCCTTCGTGGAAGTTATTCACGGATGGGTCGTCCAACGAATCTCACGCAGGAGCAGGTGTGATATTGATAACGCCAGAAGGGCATCGATTTCACTGCGCCATTAGGTTCGACTTCACCGCGTCAAATAATGAAGCCGAATATGAAGCACTCCTCGCTGGGTTGAGAATGGCGAAAGACATGAGCATAAAGACACTTGATATTTACAGTGATTCACTGCTGGTAGTGAATCAAGTTCTTGGGGAATATCAAGCACGAGGCCTAAAGATGGTGGCCTACTTGAATAAAACCAAAGACCTGCTAGCCCAGTTCACGAAGTATACCCTCCAGCAAATACCGCGGGATAAGAATTCGAATGCAGATTCCTTAGCCAAACTCGCGAGCGCAAAAGATGCTGACACTTTGAACATTGTGCTAGTAGAAAGATTGAGTGAGCCAAGCATACAAGCAATTAGAGCCAGTATGGAAATCCGGCTAGAAGACACATGGATGGCGCCTTACTTGGAGTATCTGGCAAATGGTGCACTGCCAACAAATAGAAACAAGGCCAGAACCCTACAAAGGTAGGCTGCTAGGTACATACTGGTCGATGGTGTTATGTACCGAAGAGGATACTCCATGCCACTGCTCAGGTACATTACACCAGAAAAAGCTAAGGGGCTCATATAAGAGGTACATGAAGGCTTCTGCGGGGATCACGCTGGGGGCAAAGTTTGGCAAAAAAGATTCTAAGGCAAGGTTATTTCTAGGCGACCATGAACGAAGATTGAATGGAGTTTGTGCGAAAATGTGATAAATGTCAAAGGTTTTCAAAAATTCCACGAGCAACCCCAAATGAGTTGAAACAGATGCAGAGTCCGTGGCCTTTTGCAGTATGGGGGATAGACTTGATTGGATCCCTGCCAACGGGAAAGGGCGGAGTGAAGTACGCAGTTGTGGCAGTCGACTACTTCACCAAATGGGCCGAAGCTGAACCACTCGCTACCATAACGACCAAGAAAGTTCTTGACTTTGTCATCAAGAACATTGTTTGCCGCTATGGTTTGCCTCGGAAGATTGTTTCAGACAATGGAACCCAATTTGACAGTGACTTATTCACCAACTTCTGCGAAAGACACGGGATTATCAAAAGCTTTTCTTCAGTTGCGCATCCACAAGCGAACGGGCAGGTCGAAGCAGTAAATAAAACGCTTAAGGACACCCTGAAGAAAAGTCTTGAAGACGCCAAGGGAGCATGGCCAGAACAACTGCCTGAAGTCCTCTGGTCGTTTAGAACTTCTCACCGAACAGCGACAGGTCATACCCTGTTTTCCTTAGCCTACGGATATGAAGCCATGTTACCTGTCGAGTTAGATCCCCCCTCACATCGACGCATTACATACGACCAGGGCCATAATAGTCAACTAATGATGGAGTCCCTAGACTCAATTAATGAAATACGAGAGAAAGCCCAGCTCCGAGTTGTTGCGTACCAGCAAAAGGTCGCCCGGTACTTTAACTCGAAAGTAAAAGAAAGGAAATTCAACGTCGGTGACTTGGTGCTACGACGAGTTTTCTTGAATACCCGCGACCCCACTGCTGGCGTACTCGGACCTAATTAGGAAGGACCTTACCAGATTGAAGAAGTCCTTCACCCGGTGTTACGACCCAAATTTCCTAATAAGGTTTAGGACCTTGATTAGGAGGCCGGGAGGGCCATAATTGATTTACTGTGTTATTATATGATTATGTGGGTCATATTATTATATGATGATAAAGGCATGCATGGGACTATATACTCTGCTGTGAGGGTATTATGGTGATTTGGCTCATTGAGAGTGTAGTTGTGTACTTGTGTGTATATTGGTAAGCTAATGTTGAGACCACATTATTATGTGGATATATCTGTGATCTGTGACTCGAGACAATCCTAGTGAGCAGATTAGCGAAAAAGTCATGGCAGGGATTTATACCCGGCTCGGGGTGAGCCTTGGGGTATAAATGGGAATTTAGTAAGTATATTGGGGTCTATTTTGACATTGAGGAATATTATTGGTAGTTAATTAGGTATTGGGTAGTGAGCGGTGAATATTAGAGACACTCAAGGAGTTAGCGGGAATTGGGGTGAAATGACTAAAATGCCCTTAAGTGGATTAAAGGGTTAGAAATAAAAGGGAGGGCATTAAGGTCATTTGGCTTTTTAAAGATGGGTATTACTAAGGCTTTGGGTTAGTGGAAGTGGTAGAATACTACAGAAGTCTGAAGAAGTAAAAGAAAGAAAAGAGAAAGGAGAGGAAAACAGAGAGTTTTCTCTTGGGTCGATTTGTGGTTCTCTCACCACTTTTCTGGGGTTTTCTTGGAGCAAAGCTCAGAGGAGAGCTGGGTTAGGCTAAGCATCAAGAATCCTAAGCAAGAATTGGAGAATTGGCAGAGGTTTAGCATGAACACCCTAACACTTGAGGTAAGGTTCTATAGAGTTCTTCAGTTTCTGGTTTTGGTTTTTGAACTATGGTGCCTGAGTTGAATCTGATGGGGACTTTAGGGAATTCAAGCCAAAGGTTGAGGGAGAGCAAGCTAAGAAGGTGTAGAGGCTGTCTTGAAATCGAAACTCCATAAAGGTATGAATTCTAAGCCACTAACTATGATGTTTTGACTGGTTTTGCTAAGTTTCTGAGCTTAGGGACAACTATGGTGAATTTTGGGATTAGAGATGCATGTGATTGGGTTTTGAGTATTTGGGGTGCTTGGCATGAGTGGAGTGTGTTAATAAGGTTGTTTTTGAGTTCGGTGAAGGCTTGGAGAGGTTTTGGTTGAGTTTGGCTCGAGGAAATCGCAGGAGGGAAAACAGGGGTATTGCCTGTCTATGACTAGCGCTACAGCGCTAGCCTTTGGGCGCTGTAGCGCTAATCCAAGCTTTCTGGGGAAATTTGGTTCTGCTTGTAGCGCTGTAGCGCCCTCCTAAGAGCGCTATAGCGCTGCCCTGTTTCCAGAAAGGGATTTTAGGGTTATTTGCAAGGGTTTTTGACCAAGGGTTTGGGGTTTGGTTCCACCACCTTGTTTGGTGGAACTAGGACTTCGTGGGGGCTCGGGATTGGTCCCGAGGCTAGGTTTTGGACTTGAGGTTTGGTGATGACTTTGACCTATGATTGTGTTTAGGTGAGCGCTAAGGCTCGAGAGGGATCGTGCTCAAGGAGTCAAGTGATCAAAGCTAGCAAATCGAAAGGTAAGAAAGCTCCACCTGATTATGTGGTTAGGTTGGGACTAAGTGTTCCCTATGCTTGTATTCATTGTTATGTGAATGTGATTAACCATGTGAACACGATGGGACTAAGAGCTCCCGACATTTGTATATCATGTCATGAGATGGTATTATTATGCCATGGGACATGCGATAACCGACCTAAGAGTGTCGGAATCAATATTTGCGCATAGGGCGCGGCTCGGCCACTGGTAGCTGAGGTAGATTATCTATCACTGAGCTCGGTTAAGTTGGCCGGAGTCAGTGAGTATTACACTGGGGGCAGCCCAAGAGAGCCGAAGACAGTGTGTTAAATAGAGGGTACGACTAAGGGCGCTGACCCTGAATATTATTTGATGGATGTGATAAACTGTGGATTATGATCGTGAATATTGTGTTATGAACATGATTTTTTGGTTGTTTGGATGACAAACTGTTAATCTGTTGTGTGTTATCACTGATTGGATAAATGTTGTGAAATGTTGAGTTCCTGGTTGTGCATTGTGGGATATTTGATCAATGATGTTGATCTTGCTATGTTATCATTCTTTCTTACTGGGCCTCGGCTCACGGGTGTTACGTGATGCAGGTAAAAGCAAGGGTAGGATGAATCAACCATGAGTTGGAGAGCTCTGGGGGCGAGGTGTACATCGTCAGCTGCTCGGCCGCCACGGTCGAGGAATTGTACAGGGACGGAAACCTAAAATGTATATTTTTCCATTAGAGTGGCTTGAGTTATTTATAACTCTCGGAATTTATTGTAACTAAGACGTTTAATTCCCGTTTTAAGTTTCCATGTATTAAACTGTCATTTTTAATGAAAATAGCCTGTTTGTGACCAAAATCTTTTATTCCTAATCCGTTGATGACATTGAACTCACACTTTGTTTACATGACTTGACTAGCAAGTCTTGCACTATTTTAAACACACAGTGTAACGGTCTTGGTTATCCAAGGCGTTACACCCGGGCACCTACAAACTTGCACGCCTAAACGGAGATCTCGTTCCACGTTATTGGAATGGAGAACACCTGCGCAAGTATTATCAATGAACAGTCCTTTTTAAAGGACTGGCTTGTATTAAATTTTACTTTTTACAAGTTTTGAAAAAAGGGTTAGCCACGATGTATGGCTAATCGCTTATAAATGTAAGATCCTTTTTTAGGATCACTCGTAAAGACATGTTTAGTACATTTTTAATACGAGATTATAAGGGACTGTGCGCAGCCAGTCATTCTTGCCAACCTTTGTGAATTTATATTTACAAGTATTTGTTCATTACGTGTGTTGTTTTGCTGTATTATAAGTGTTACGTTTCCTACCGAGCAGAAATGTTCGAACAGGTCATGGTCAAGGCAAGTGACCAAGGACCTAAAGCTCCTCGATCACTTGGGGGGTTATAAGGTACATCGATAGCAAAGCATAGCAAAAGGTATGTAAACACAAGAACAAAATAAGTGGAAGCATGCTAAGGTACTTAGACTATTTTTCAAATTTTATATTTTGTTAAATAAAACCAAAGTACTATGCTAAGTTCGGTCATACGGACAGATGTTATAGTAAATGAAAATATTATAACATTATAATGTAGTCTTTTACACCGTAAGCATCACAGCTTGGATGTAATTGTTCAAATAAGAGGAAAGTTTGCTGCCCATGCAGCAAATTTTAAAAAAAATATAGTCTTTACATCACGACCCGTGGGTCGTGTAATTAAAGAAAGAAAAATAAAAAGTTCAAGAAGCATTAGGAGCAGGAGGGTCTTTATCAACATTTGGGTTGGTCGTATCCTCAGCAGCTCCTTCCTCTGCGCCAGCGATGCTTGGGGAAGCAGGGATCCTTGCTCTTTCCTCTTCATCAGCCAATCGAGCAGTGCAGTGGGCCAACTCAGCATTCCTGGCATCTTCTGGAAGGTAGTCAAAGTTGGCACCCTGGTTGTGTTTCCAGAAATCGTAAACACACCGAAGCGTCGCATTCTTGTACCTTTCCAGATCTTTGGCATTGGTAAGCTTCAGCTGCTCTATTTGGCTCTCAAGAACAGCTATGGCCTTGTCCTTGGCAAGAAGCTCCTCTTTGAGTCTCTTGCATTCACGATATTGGACTCGGCTGGAATCCTGGTACTCATTCCTCTGCTTCTTCAAGGCTGCCTTGGAAGCCTCATCCTCCGCCAGCTTTGCCACCGCAGCATCCTTCTGTTGGGTGACCACCTCAAACTCTCCAACATGCCTGGCTTCTGCAGCCTGAAGCTCCTCAGCAGCTTTCATCTGGTACCTCTCAATGGCCGTTGCCCAAGCCTGGTCGATGGTAGCTTGGGCACGGGTACGAGCAGCATTTCAAGTCAGCAAGGCCTGTGGATAAAAGATAAAGTTAGAACCTGTTGCAAAAAAAGACAAAACGAAAGCCAAAGAGATAAGAAATGCTTACGCTAGCAATTTCATTTAGGGCCCTGTTCAGAATTTGATCGACCCCCATATTCTCTGCCTCAGCCATCGCATCCTTGCAGCGGTCATACCTCACGATGTGTGCAAGGCGGTCCTTGGCTGCTCGCAAGGTGCAGTTTGAAAGTTTGGCCCTTGGAGCTTCGGCCGGCTGGGATTGTTCTTTAGCGGCTGCAGGTGGAGGATTCGACATAGCAGGCGGGGTTTCCTTCTCAACAGGAACCGAAGGCTGGGCAGAAGCTTGCTCAGTTGGCACTTCCTTGGAAGGATCTTCTGTTCGACCCTTCTTGGTAGGAGGTCCTTGGCTCGATTCGTCTTTGTGCCTCCTGGACGTATTTCGCCGAACAAGAGGGACTTCTATCTCCTCCTCAGTCTGGTACAAATCGAAGACGTTGCGTACAAATAAACATATGAAAATGACAAGATAAAGGCGGATGAAAACTCTTGATAAAACAGAAAAAAGGTCACAAAGTTTAATACCCGTGCTACGACTACTGGTCACTATACTATTGACTCTATTAGTCACACACTCACTATCTGGCACGAAGAAGTCTGGCCCTAGATTTGGAGTATAGGTAAAGTTGCCCTCCCCTTCAAACAAGTGATAGGGAATTGGCAAGCTATTTAAAAGTGAAATAACTATACCGTTTTCATCGGAGGATTCACCCAAGTCCACAACAGACTCTGTTGCCTTTTGTTTCCCCTTGCCTTGGGGTGCAGAAGGCCTTTCTGCGAAAGGATTGCCTATAGGTTCCCTGATTGTAACCCCCGTCGGCCTACTTTGAGGAGGGGACACTGGGGGTTGCTGCTCGGGATCCCCCTCGGCCAGGGCATTTGCTACCACAGGTCCTCCTGTTTCATGGCGAGGAGCCAGGAGGCCGGATAGCCTTAAATTTTCATCAGTGACTAGGGACTTGACGCTTTTTTCTGCGTCTGTCATCCTGGACAATGCGGTGGACCTCAACACCATGTCTGGTGTTGGGGTCGGATGTAGCCATGGTCCTGAAAGGCAAAGTGTACCTTAAGAAAAATTAAGGAAAATTCGCTGATGAAAAATATCGACCAGTAAGAATAGCACTTACCTCCTTGAGCGAAGGCCAGATTGTTGGTGGTAATGTCCGACGTGAGGAAGTACTCCTTACTGTACTGCCCCACGTTGGATATGTGCGTGGTGTCACTCAGGAACGTCCGGCTCGTCTCCTGGTGACGAAGATGGAAGAAGCCCGTCCCATACTGTTGAGGGTTGGACTTGAGGTCAAAAAGGAAATTGACCTCATGGGGGGTAGGTTCTGGCCATTTTTTGAGTTTGTATAGGATATAAAGTGCGGCCATCATTCTATATCCGTTCGGAGTAATTTGAAAGGTGGCGACACCAAAATAGTTGGCCACCCCCTGATAAAAAGGATGTAGAGGGAGGATAGCCCCCGCCTCTATATGATATCTAGACCAGGCACTGTATACACCTCCGGGAAGGTTAGCCCTTTGGTTTGCTGCTGATATTTTGAGATTAACCCCTGTGAGAGGATACTTCCTGCGGTAGTTGGCAAGCATCCGAGGAGTCACTTGGCTGGTCGGGGAGAGATACCACTCGACATCAGGAAGGTTTTGATGACGAGGGCGGGCCCTGACTTGGATACTAGGGTCTGGGGCGGCATTTTCTCGACCACTGGTCCAGGGAACCCTAGCCTGAGAATCAGGCTGGGCAGGAGAGTTTGGGTTGTCTTCGGAGTCAGGTCTTTTCTTGCCTAAAGACTTAGAATGAGCCATTTGAGGAGGTGATGGACGAGGTCTAGAAGAAGATCGTGAAAATGGGATTTCGTGAACTCGGTCGGACGGTTGTTCCTCGCCTTCGAGTAGCTGGGCAAGAAGATCGTCGTCGATGGGCCATTCACCTCCCCACAAATCTGGCATTAAAGTCTGCAAACAGAAGAATGGGGAGGTGAGGATAGAGAATTTTTAAGAATTTTTAGAATAACGCTGGTCGAGTATAAAAGTTAAGCTTTTATACAGCAGCATTCTAACAAAAGGTTAAAATTTTCCATGCAAACAGTTTGAAAAACGGATCAAAAGGTGAAAGTAAAAAGTTTTTGTAAAAGCTTTTTCAACTCCTCTGAGGGCGGGAAAAAACCTATTTTTTTTTCGGCTGGCATAAAAATTGAACTTTTACTTCGGTTTTACGTCCTAAAATCTATGATCTCGACTATCAAACTAACTTGTAACTTTTTTCACCCACAAGACATTCTACTGACAAGCATCTTAACCCAGAAATAGATGAACTCAACAGTCAACATACAAAAACATGCATTACAAAAATATGAAACATAAAGGTTCCAAGACTTACCAGGAAGAAGATCGTGGAGGTTGGTAAGAGTTTTCAGAGATGAGGGAACTCTCGGGCTGAGTCTTGGAAACGAAGAAGGACGGTCTCCAGAAGAAAATGGAAGCTCTAGTTTTAGGGTTTCTTGAAAGAGTAATGGTGTGCGTAAAAAGAAAAGGAGAACTTCAGAGATGCTATATATATATTTTTGTCTGTAGCACTAAAAGGAAGTAATCATCAGCTTCCCCTTTTTTCGAAGTATGGGGAAACGAGATAGCCGTCGAAATATTACTGGGGAAGCGAAAAGTCGTGATTAGGCAAGAGTAGGTTGTTACTTCCAAGAACACACGAAGGGTTCTGACAGGTATGGCGGGGTCACTGAAGGGTCGCTTCCTCAAAAGTTTATTTATTGCTTGTAATAAATAAACTTAGGGGCAAATGTTATCCAAAAAACTGGCAAGGATGACGTGGCAAGTGATTCTTGGACACGTGGCTGACACTTGGAGGAACTCTGCTAGGATATCGACCAGAAGACAAATTATAAGCGGTAGGCAGCCAAAGTTTACCTGTGACCAGCATGGTCGCAGGTTCCACATGCTTCATGATGTTTCTATAAAGATCTTTATAAATCCTAAAATTGACTCCCACAATCTCCTGAGTATCCGATTATTTAGGAAAGAATATCTGTAACAAATTCATGTAATCCCCCTTGAGCCTATAAATAGAGAAAGAAAGCTCAAGGAAGGGACTTTTGGCTTTCGAATTATTTGAGACTAGAGAGATTCTATTTGAGATATTGTCTTGTCCTTCAGAGGTTGGTGAAACTCATTGAACCCTAGTTCTTTGATCACTCCCTTTGACCTTATATCAATAAAAATCTAAGTGGATGTAGGTTATTACCAGATCCTGGGGCCGAACCACTCTAAAATCTTGTGTTCATATTATTTTTGTCATTACGTTTATTTCAACATATCCTTCCACGTCAAGCGTATTTTGACTCTGTGTCAGTAGACCAAAATCTGGGTCAACAGTTTTCAACTCTTGATTTATTATGTGATTTTATTGAATAAATGTGGTCGTTACAAGAAACGGTTTAATTTCCACTAATCTGGCGCGCGTTCGAGCCTACACAATAGTTCGAGCTCAATTGCTACATGATTATCCTCTTCCTTATCTGTCGGGTCTTCGAGACTATCCTTTGGAACGATCCATCCTTTTTGAGGTCACATCTCATGCTTGAACCATGCTAGTGTCATGGCACTTAAGTATGTGATCAATTGTGTATATGATCACACTTATAAATTCAATCCCCATTCTTGCGAGCCTACATTTCAAGACTAATAAACATATCTCAAAATTTGGGGTGTAACAAAAATATATAGGGAATTTTTATAGTAGGGGTGTCACTTTTGTCCATATCGGTAAGGGCATCTTTGTTTTTGGCACGTAGGGAAACTATAACCCAATTTTTTTTACAAGATGGTGTACATCATAGTTATAGCAGATATTCTACCAGTTTTTGAAAATTTCTAAATAATTTACAGCGTCGAAAACAGGGTTCAAACAATAAGTTGCACGTGTGCATGTATTTTTTTATATGCAAGTAACTTATTATTTTAAATTTTTTTTTGGCCTTGTAAATTATTAAGAATTTCTTTAACTATAATGTACACCATCATATAAAATAGATTGTGTTAAAATTTCTCTATGTGCCAAAAATAGATATGCCCCTACCTGTAGGGGCAAAAGTGGTGCCCTTACTATAGAATTCCCCTATATATATAGGGAGATTTTTAGGCAGGGAAATCACTTTTGCTCATATCGATAGGGGAAAATCTATTATCAACATGTAGAGAAATTATAATCCAAATTTTTTTATATGATGGGATACATTGTAGTTGTAGCAGGTATCTCACCTGTTTTTAGGAAATTCGTAATAATTTACGGTGTCGAAAAGAGAGTTTTAAACAGTGAGTTCCATGCTTATAGAAAAAAACAGGCACCCATGAAACTGTCTGTTTGAATCTTGTTTTCAACACTGTAAATTATTCAAAATTTTCCAAAATCTGGTCGAGGGTCTGCTATAACTATAATGTACACTGTCATATAAAAATATTTGAGTTGTAATTTCTCCATTTGTCGAAAGCAGATTTTCCCCTATCGACAGAGACAAAATTGATACTCTTACATATAAATTTCCCTATAATAATAAAAATAATAGAGTAAATACTTATTTGGTATGACATTTGATACCATCTAATTGCAAATAGTACATATTTAATATCCTTCACTTGAATTTGGTCAACTCTTTGAAATATGACAAGATTGCTCTCCTTTTAATAAATTTATTCACTTATTTACAAAATATATTTTCTCTCTCCCCATCTCCCCACTCTCTCTCTCTCTCACCCTCTTCCTCCATTCTATCTCTCACTCATTTATTCCATTTCATCTACAAAATAAAAGGTGCAACCTCACCATCATTAAAAAAATAAGTTAACAAAGGGAAAAAAAAAAAGCATCCCATCTCCTTGCTCCCTTTCACGGACACCAACTTCACTATTTTTAGCATTTTTAACCCATTGTCACCTTGACTCCTTCTCCATTATCTCTAGTTTCAAATTTTTTTGTTGAGCCTATTCCAACGTGAACTGAGTTATCTACATGGTCCCCCTCTTCAAAATCTAATTGAGAAACTATCCCAGCCCATCTAATCTATTGCCATGAACAACACTAAGTTTCTTTGCATTTGGTATGATGGTCCTCTTATGATCCCATATACCGTATGTGAAGTGTATCATGAAAGAAATCAACAAATTTTTTCTTGGTAAGATTGATTGTCCTCCTATTTATTATATTTTTGTTTTCTTTTTAGAATGATTGATATACTTGTGTCCATACATGTGCAATACCAAAGATTTTATCATTTTCTCTAAATTTTGTAGATTTCCACGTAAAACTATGCCAATTAATTTTCGCTAAATGCTTGGTGCTCCACGACGAGTTTGGAACCCAAATCTGAGTATTGGGATGAGGTTCTTTCTAGTTTTATTTCTTCTTATTTTGGTGGTGGTGGCAACCCAATCTGGGCTCACATTTTGCTCGGCGAGTTTGTAACCCATTACAAAAAACAAGGCATATACCGAGAACAAATGTCATCGGTATAAGCCTAAATGTTCTCGGTAGAGGTTATACCGAGAACATGTCGTCGGCAGTAAGTCCTCGATATAGCCGCGTCGGTAGAGGTAAACTTCTACCGACGACAATCAACATGTTCTCAATATAGGTTGTACCGAGGAAAATGTCATCGGTATAGAGTGGAAAATGTCCTCGGCACAACCAACCCAAATTGGTCATATTAATGGGATATACCGAGGACAACCTCGGTATAGACTAAACTGGAATTTATTTTATATTTGTAATGTTTATTCACTTATTTATTTATTTATTTAATTTGAATTAAATATAAAACAATAGAATAAAATTAAAACACTTATATTAAACATATAAATAAAAACAAAAGAGTATGTTTGGTGAATCAAAATAAAGAGTTGTTCTAAACATGATAATATAATAGTCCATAGTAATAAAATTCATACATAAGTGCTACTGAGTCAGTGCTCCAACATTGGGATCATCGGGTGGTGGTGGGGCACATTGAGATCCCGGGGTGATACAATGAGTCCGGACATGCTCCTCTAATTGTCGAACACGCTCTCTCATCTCAGACATCTCTTCATCTCTAGTTTGTGAAGGATGAAAATCAAATGGATTTCGGTCCCTTATGTTAAGGATACGTCCATATCCTTTATGGTGGCCCCGTCGTTTTCCGAAGACAGTTTGTACCAAAGATATGTCTTCATCTTCAGGCGCACTCGAAACTGGTGTGGAACTCTCAGTATCAGTTGTCTGTGTCTGTTGTGTGTCGCGATATGCACGCAATTCCTCCTATGATACAATGTATAATGTAATTATGTATTGTAAACAAACAATTAAAATTTTGAAATTTTTTTTAAAAAAACTTAACATACCCAAGTATTTTTTCCTGTCTTTGTCACCCACCCTGTGCCTGATTTATGGTGAGTATCCATCCAGCTATCCGGGATGGGCTCAAGTTGTCCAGTCTCTAAATTGCGCTGTCACGTACATATATTTTTATAAAATTAATAATTAAACGTAAATAAGGAAAACAAACTAAAAATAATTAATTAACTAACTTTTTTATAGCGCAGCGCTAGGATTGACTAAGAACCTCCATAGCTAAGCACTTTCAGTTTCTTCCTATTTTCCTTGTTGACCCCAGAATGTTTCTGCAAAAAGTTATCGTTAGTAATATATTTAATTAAGATAGTTAAGTTTAGCAAGAAATTAATACCTTAATTTCTGGGTGTTGGAAAAATTCAATGGTTTTTTGCCCATCAAATATTTGGGGCTGGAAATGCATCATGTAACAACTCTAGCATTCCATCAAATATTTTGTTGGGAATTTTTCCCAACACTTTGAAATGCATTAACTTCACTAGAAAATTCAATGATGTGTTATTTTGACACCCAGGGAATAATGGAGCCTCGATCTCAGCAAACAAATCGTTATAATGTTGCCCACCCCTATAGTCTGTTGTAGGTATCTCTTGATCGCACTCATTCTCTTCATATTCGTCATTGTCATTTTGCATAACATCATTGAGAACATCCATCATTTCATCTTCATCATTTTGATCTATCACTTTCCTCATTGGTATTATTTCATCCTCTCCATGCCAATGCCAATTGGTATATTTCCGTAGAAAACCATTTACAAAGAGATGATTTTCTAATATATCAATCGTTTGAAATTCAACGTTGCACTACTACAAAAAGGGTTTTTTAGGACTAGCATTGCGAGTCCTAAAAAAATTTTTAGGACTCGCGGGGCGCGAGTCCTCTATTTGAGAGCCTTAAAAACTAAGGTTTTTTAGGACTCGCAACGCAAGTCCTAAAAAATCTGGTTGAGTGCCTTTAATTAAGTTTTTAAACTCGCAATGCGAGTCCTAAAAAATCTAGTTGAGTGCCTTTAATTAAGTTTTTAGGACTCGCTATAAGAATGTTTTTAGGACTCGCAATGCGAGTCCTAAAAAATCTGGTTGAGTGCCTTTAAGTAACTTTTGCGAGTCCTAAAAAAATGTTTTTAGGACTCGCAACGCTAGTCCTAAAAAATCGGGTTAAGTGCCTTTAAGTAATTTTTTAGGACTCGCATGTAATTTTTTAGGACTCTCTTTGCATGACCTTAAAAGTAATTTTTTTTAAAAAAAATATAGCTACAATTCTAATTTTGATTTAAAAATATATATCCATTTGACTGTTGAATATCTATCAAAAGAAATTTGAAAAGAAAATACTAAAAAAATGGCAAAAAAAATTTACGAAATAAATTTAAAATTTCTAAACATGTATTGTAATTAGCTAGCTATAACATCATTCATTTTGCTCTAACCAATTGTAAAAATGACATTGCCCATTCTTCTCTAACTTCGTCAATTTCTTGAGTAGTATATGGTTTGTCGGAGGTAAACTGAAAAAAAAAAACAAAAATTTAATTATAATTATGTTAGTGGTAATAAATTCAAAGAATATATAAAAATTGTACTAGATTAATACTATGTAGTTGTATATTGTTTATTACCTGTTTCGACAAGAAATGTTAGATATAAGGGTAATTGATAAGTACATTCTTCATCATCCTCATAACGTAATATCCACAGTCGATATTGTTTGGTTGTTTATGACACTATATAGAGATTGGTAATACATGTACAATTCTTAGTATTAAATATCTTAAACATCTTTACATATACATAAACTATACAAATAGAAACATACCGTAGGTTGGAAATACATTACTCCAGATGAGCGTTTGTTGATCTTTTGACGTGCTTTCATTCTTTCTGTGAAATACATCTCAAATGCATCATGGATGGTCTCCTTGATGGCTATCCTGTTATCTAATGGTGCATTGAGAGGATCGAGAAAACAACAATAATGCCAATTGGGATATAATAAAAATAACATCCAATGCTCCCTGTTGAAAGAACAAGTATTACACAGTTGTTAACTTTAAATTCTATTTGTTTGTATCAATGAAAAGCATAATAATTAAACTTACCCATGGTTATAAGGCATAACTATCCAATCATGCTTTTTAGACGTGCAATATAACATCCTATCACATAAAGCTTGAGCACGACTATCTGCACGAGTCACGGAAGTAGAAACCTTATTCGGATTCATAAACAACAATTATCCTCTCTTTTCCTCGTCTAATAACAGTGTCTGGTACAAAATCCTATCAACTAAAAAAATTATTTAATTAAAAAGAAAACTAAATAGTTGATGAAAAGAAATCCTTACAATAAATATTATTAGCATACCTTATGTAGAAGACAATGCATTATTGTCCAATCATCTCATTTCTACAAAATTCAAGTATTTCATCCCGAAATAGAGCAAAGTATTCACAAGCATGGCCAAACACATCAAAGTCAATGGACACTTCAACGGCATAATCATGTTTAGGCCAATCATTGAAGATTTCATATACTTGTCTCAACTTAGGCAAAATTGGAGATGGTTGTTGCACCTCTTGTGACAATGACTCCTTAGGCGCTCGTTTTGGAACTAGTTTTTGAGTTTGTGGTGCTAATGGTATAGAAGTTTTTTTCCCAGCTTGCTTTCCTTTTTTTTAACGACCTCCTAATAAACCCATAACAAATAATTAATAATGGAATAAGTAAATAAAAATTTAATAGTCTTAAAAGAATTACCTGTGTCGCTCCATTGAAGATGACTAGCGACTTGGGCCAACGTATCAAACTCCCAATAGCTTGTTTGACTGTATAAATCTCACTGTTAGGGATCGGGTTAACAAGTAGAGCATTAGGTTGGTTAGCAAACTCAATTGCACTGCGGTCGTTTTCTCCTATGTTTTCTCCATGTATGTCTGAGCTACTAGTAACTAGAATGTATCCCCTACCAACGATGTTGGTGATAGAGCCTAATGCAAATTTGCATTCAATCATTTTATCATGCACATATTTAGATATGTATAAATATGTTATACAAGTTCACAAATTTTAATTTTAAAAAGATAAAGCTATACCTGATTTGAGCCAGGAGTGGTGATAAACACAGGTGCCTCTTCTGGTTGTGGGGGCGGGGGTGCTAGAGGTTGATGCTGCGATTTCGGTGATGCCTGATGAGATGGTGTCACCTGATCTATAGGTGATCCATAGTTTGGCACTGACGCATGAGAAGATCCTCCAAAGCCACTATGTTGTCCTTTCATCTGTTCCATAAATTGTCGCATCATTTCCTCTTGTCTTTTTATCATTTCATGTTGTTGTTTCATTATTTCATCTTGTTGACGGTATTTTTCTTCCATCATTGCAAATCAAGCCTCAACTGAGGAAGCCTCAAATTCCTTTCCCTTTTTCTTACTGGATAGTGGGGTTTTCCAGAATTGGCTAGGCGTTACACCGAGCCCAATACCCCTCACTCGCCCTCTGCTCTCAGGGGTGCCTAATGCCATAGTAAGCACATCCTTAGACCCATTAGGTTCAAATTTTCCTTCACTCATGAGCTTATTATAGTGCTCCTGCAAACAAAATATAGAAATATAGTTATTCTCATTAAAAATAAGTAATCCAATCATATAAAATGTAGTACACTTACTATGTTGCGAGCTACGCTTGTTGCCTCGGTACCAACCGGCTCACCCTTTTTGTTAGAATGTCCCACCAACCACAACTGTGACCTGTCGATTTCAGACACCTCGAGTCCAAAAAATTTTTGTTGCAGCCTTTCCAGTGCCAACAAATACCCACCTCGTGACATATGATGGTTGTGTTTTTTTTTTTTTCGACAATCTTGATGTATTTTTCTTATTTTCTTCCAATCATCAGTCATGCGTGAAACACAAAACTCATCCCATTCTGTTTTAATGATCAATTTTGAGCAACCTCTTGGCATATTGAACGTCTTGATGGTCGGGTTTGCAACAAGTACATCATAGATGCATACCTTAGTCAGATGGGATTTGAATGATCTCCATCATTTTGCCGCCCTTGACATAATTTTTCTTTTTTCTTTATGGTCTATGTCAAATGTAGCCTACAATTGAAAACAATACATATCGTTAGTCTACATTAAAAATACAAACAACATATATTATAGTGATAGAGAAAATACCTTAATGATTTCCCAAAAATTTTCTTTGTCTGATTTAGGGACTTTATCCCAGCTCGCGTGTGTGATTGAAGCACACCTCTTGATAGTTGATCCGATCATTGATCCCAATTTTGATCTCATTGTACCAATCACTTGTCCATATTCATTGAACTTGATCAGTACCTTAACACCTTCACTTCGCATCTTGGCTATGTCGGGCATGGTACATAGTCCCCTAACAGATCTGACATGTACTATAGCAGTGTCATCATTCTCCTCCTGACCAACATTATTTTCAAGTCCAGGAAGTGGACAATCATCATCAAGTCCAGGAAGTGGACAATCATTATCAAAACCTCTTGGATCAGCCATGGAAATATCTGAAAAGGAAAAGTTTATAAACAATGTTAATAGACAATCGTCAATATGATAGGAAAATTAAATATAAAATGAACAACTCCAACCTTCAGAAGAAGAAAAAACAAGTCAACATTTATCATAGTATATGATCAACCCATACACCGTCACCATCAAAATGCAAACAAATATCATCGTCATCTACACCATCATCAATAGGGTATTCGGTAAGCTGTGGTTCGGGAATTGTGACAGGGTGTTGAAGGAGTGGTAAGTCATGTACATCATTCTCTTTGTCTCTCCAATCTATCGGTTGAGTAGGAACCACGACTGACCATTTCTTGTCTGATGGATCATTCACATAAAAAAACTAGTTTTGCTTGTGTTGCCATTATGAAACGATCATTTTTGTGCCCAATTCGATTTAAATCAACTGAAGTAAAACCTAAATCATCAACCTTTACTCCCTTGTCACTTTTCACCCAATCACATAAGAAGACCGGCACTCTAGTTGTAGTATAATCTAATTCCCAAATTTCTTGGATTACTCCATAAAATGTCATATCACACTCTACAGGATTTTTGTCCTTTGAACTAGAGATTTGCACAGTTTTTGCTACAATACAAACTCCACTATTCTGTGTGGTTCTTACATTATCTTGTTCCAAAGTATTGAATTGAGTACCGTTGACGATGTATGATGGGTACTTAAACACATTCAGAGAAGGACCACGAGAAATCCACTTAACTATGTCTGATACATGACACAACGTGTGGGTCACTTCAATTGCAACCTTTGTTAAAAAAAATGAAATAATAATTAATAACATGTCATGCAATCAAAACAAAAGCAATAAAATTATTTACTCAAATCAATACCTTGTTCTCTAACCAAGTACTAAACGTACGATAGTGTTCATCTTGGATCCATTTTTGGTTCTTTGACTTAGATGGATATTTTTTCCTAAGCCAAACAAAATGATTCCTTCATAAATGTATGCAAAATTAGTATGAATCAATACAAATATCACAATAATGTTTTATGATATCATACTGTCTAAGATAACTTACTCGATGTAAGGTTGAATCTCATCAATGTTTTGCAATACAAGACAGTGTGCTTCATGTCTTTCATCTTGAGTTATTGAGCATATAACACCACCTTTTCCACCATAACCACCATTACTTTTATTTAATATAGATTGATCGCCCACGCTTGTCACACCATGCAAGTATTCTGAACAAAATTCAATGGCTTCTTCTGCAATATAGCATTCAACAATACATCCTTTGGGTCTACTTCTATTTCTAACATAACTCTTAAGAATCTTCAAGTATCGCTCAAAGGGATACATCCGTCTTAAATAAACAGGTCCGCATAGTTTAATCTCTCTAACCAAATGGACTGTAAGATGCACCATTATGTCAAAAAAAGAAGGTGGGAAGAATCGCTCTAAGTAACACAAGATTATGGCAATCTCTACTTGTAAATTGTCTAACGTTGAAACGTCAATCGTCTTACAACATAAATACTTGAAAAACAAACACATCCGTGTGATTATTTCTCGAACCTTTCTAGGTAGCACACCACGAATAGCCACAGGTAGAATGTGTTGGAATAGGACATGACAATCATGAGATCTCATGCCGACTAAATTCAAATTCTGCATATCCACCAACGTTCTTATGTTTGAAGAATACCCTTCTGGAACTTTAATATTGTATAGACAATTGCAAAGTTCTTTTTTCTCATCCTTAGTGAGTGTGTAACAAGCTGCTGGTAAAAATGTTCTATTAGAGCCAGCTTTTGGATGTAGGTTTTTTCGCAAGCCCAATGCAGCCAAGTCTTTCCGAGCTTTAATACCGTCCTTACTTTTACTTGGAATATTTAACAAAGTTCCTATTAGACTATCACACACATTTTTCTCAATGTGCATGACATCTAAATTATGTTGCAAAAGTAACTTTTCCCAATATTCAAGCTCAAAGAAAATTGATTTTTTCTTCCAAGGACTTGTAGACTCATCCGCACTAGTCAAACTAACTTCAGTCTTATCCTTGCCAACACTCTTTCCACGACCCTTCTTCTTCTTAATTGGACAAATAATAGGTTTTCCTACCTTAAACTGAATTACAGATACTTTATTAAGTACTTGATTCCCAGTCAAAGGAACTAGAGCCAAACCAAACTCTTGTTCACCATTGAATGCATTTTTCCATGTTCTAAAATAATGTCTCCGGGGCAAAAAGTTCTATGTCCCATATAGAACACCTTGCGAGAATGTTTCAAATATTGAGAGAAAGTCTTCTCCTCACAAATAGGACAAGCTTTGTATCCTTTTAAACTGTAACCAGATAAATTTCGATAAGCGGGGAAGTCGTTGATTGTCCATAACAACACCGCTCGAAGGGTAAATTCTTCTTTTCGGTATGCATCATAAGCCCTAACTCCTTCATTCCATAAAGTTTTCAAGTCATCAATTAGGGGAGCTAAGTAGACGTCAATATCGTTACCAGGTTGTTTAGGTCCAGATATCAGCAAGGTCAGTAAGGTAAACTTCCTTTTCATACAAAGCCATGGCGGTAAATTATATATGACTAGCATAACAGGCCAACAACTATACTTACTACTGAGAGAAGTATGAGGATTAATTCCATCCGTAGAAAGACCTAGACGAATATTTCTAGGTTCATTGGCAAATGAAGGCCATTCAAAATCTACTGTCTTCCACGCTGGTGAGTCAGTAGGATGTCTAAGTCTACCGTCCTTTATTCTCTCATTTGCATGCCAAGTCAAATTCTTAGCATGATCAACATTTCGATAAAATCGAATCAAACGAGGAATTGGAGGAATATAACACAAAACTTTTGCTGGTACTCCTTCCTTAACTTCCTCTAAATTCCTTTTCTTTTTCCATCTGGACACACCACAAGTAGGACACGAATTCGCATCTACAAGGCTATTCCGATATAATACGCAATCATTAGGACAAGCATGTATTTTTTCATATTGCAAGCCTATTGAGCACGTAGTTTTCTTAGCCTCGTAAAATGATACGGGCATCTCATTTTCTTCAGGCAGTAAATCTTTCAAAAAAACTAACAATTCCGTGAAACTCTTATCACTCCATCCATTTTTGGCTTTTATATTGTACAATCTAAGAAGGGCTAACAACTTTGAAAATTTAGTGCAACCAGAGTAAATCGGCTTTTCAGCGTCATTAAGAAGATTTTCAAACTTAACGGGATCTACTTCTGATTGATAATATGCATCGTCAATCATTTCATCTAAATTATCCTCACGATCCAATTGAATATAATTCTGATCTTCATTCATCATAGGAGGGTCCGGAGTAACATGAAGCTCTTCACCATGCCAATACCATATTTTATAACTTTTGTCTATCCCGTGGAAATATAAGTGCTCTTTTATTATTGTGGCAGTCATCTTTTTCATATTTCCACACTTACTACAAGGACAACAAATATAGTTTGGATCTTTGGCATGATCCAAACTAAATTTAAGAAACTCATCGACCCCTTTTATATATTCTACTGACATCCTATCAGCTGACATCCATTCTTTGTCCATGTTGCGCCTATTTGTTTAAATAAAAAATTAAAATTAAGAAAATAAAATAAAATAAACATACAAAACAAAACTAACTACAAAAAAATCTATAGAAAATCGGGCAGCATATCCCCTAATTTACTAGCCTAGCCATTTGTCCCAATCAACACCAATATGTTAAACAAATTAAACATCACACCTGTTTTCATCCATATATCACCGCAGCACACAAAATTCTCAGAACCTACTTCACTAAGACATGCAAGTTCTCAATCTTCCGTTATCACCACAGCACACAGAATTCCCAGAACCTACTTCACTACGGATGAATATCTAAGATATTCAAACTCCACTAAAGTAGTACAGTTATCATCCAAAATTGTAAAATATTGAATTTTTTTAAAACTAAATCAAATGCAACATACCTCTTGCAATTAGCTACCAATCCAATGCTTTAAGACCAATCAAAATATTAACCTATTCATTTTGATCAACATTATAAAAAAAGAAAAATGTCAGATGTTGACATGCTCTTTTAAAAAGGTTAAAATCAACACAACAAATATATGCATACCATGCAATGCATGAAATCATCAAAATTTTGTGATAAATAGGATCCAAATCATAAGTTATTATTCTCATTTTCCTTGTATATTTAATTTCTTAGCTTTTCTTAATATTTTTTTCTTCTTCCAATAATTGGAGAATGCGGTGACTAGAAGAGAGTTTTGGACTTTTAAAGCATTTCATAATTTGAGTATGAAATGGTATTGAATTTTCAAAGACAGAAATTTGTCTTAGCTTAGCATATTGACTGTGAAAGAATAAAGCCAAATTCCTAATAATGGCATTATTATTATTATTATTATTATTATTATTATTATTATTATTATTCCATTTCCACTTGCGTGAATGGTTGGTTGCTAAGCTCTTCTTGATCTTTTATTTTTATAAAAATTTTACCCACCTGCTCAAATCCAAATTTGACTGCTCAATTTTTTCTCCTTTCTTATTTGGGTTTTGAAAAAAGAGGTAATAAATTAAATTGAATGTGGAGTGGTCCCTATGACTAGTAGATTTTTAGGAACCAAGAATCATTTTTTAAGTTGGATGGACCAATGCATTGCCTAGCATCCACAACTTATGTCTAATGCGTTTGATTCAATTACATTGTTTATACCCCCACAACCACCACCAGCCAAAATTATTTAAAATAAAAATAAAAATGGTAAACATGTCTAGTAATTTATCAACAATAATGGGTTCAAATGGAAGAAAAATAAAACAAGTGACATACTTTTGATTTCAAGTAGACAGAAAATTTCCAAGATTGGCTTGCTACAAACAAGTTTAATAAATATTAATAAATAATAATATTATTAAAGGGGTATCTGTTTTTATTGATCCAAATCCAATTTTTTTTATTATTTGTTTTTATTGATGACAAATTGTGGACGCTCAATATTCCATACCTGTAAAAGACCCAAAATACATGCTTAGGCCCATGAATGACTAAAGGTGTGGATGCTCTCATATGGGCAATCACGGAAGATATGGCGAGGAAAGGTGCCTTTTGTAGGTCTTCATCCCGTCAAGAAGTGGGATCTCATATGGACCCTTGAGCACAAGGCAAGGTGTCTCGCATAGCGAGGCTTATGGTCCTATGGCGAGGCATCCCTTTGCCTAGGGATGCTTTGGAAAATAGCATATGGCCCTATGCTTGAGGGATATCATGAAAGATAGGCGAGATGTGCCTCGCTAGACGAGGTCCTTACGTCTAGGTAGATTGGTAAGGCAGGTGTGCGAGGCGCTGACACGAGACACCTACATATGGAGGCGCTGGCACGAGACGCCTACGTATGGAGGCGCTGGCATGAGACGCCTACATATGGGGGCGCAAGGGTGTGCCTCGCGAGACATCTGCATATGGCGTGAGAGGGTGTGCTTCGCGAGGCGCTGGCACGAGACGCCTACATATGAAGGCGCTGGCACGAGATGCCTACATATGGAGGCGTTGGCACAAGACGCCTACATATGGGGGCACAAGGGTGTGCCTCGCGAGATGCCTACATATGGCGCGCGAGGGTGTGCTTCTCGAGGCGCTGACACGAGACGCCTACGTATGGAGGCACTGGCACGAGACGCCTACATATGGAGGCGCTGGCATGAGACGCCTACATATGGAGGCGCTGGTACGAGACGCCTACATATGGGGGCGCAAGGGTGTGCCTCGCGAGACGCCTGCATATGGTGCGCGAGGGTGTGCTTCACGAGGCGCTGACACGAGACGCCTACATATGGAGGCGCTGGCACGAGATGCCTACATATGGAGGCACTGGCATGAGGCGCCTACAGGGGCGTAAGGGCGTGCCTCGCGCCTGCATATGGCGCGCGAGGGTGTGCCTCGTGAGGCCTCGGTGCGAAGTGTGCCATATTCGCCGAATGGAGCATCTCCTAGCCTTGAGGGGCGGCCTCGTGTGGGGGGCATCCCATAGCCTTGCGGCCTTGCGTGGGGGCCTCTCCTAGCCCAGACAGCCTCGTGTGGGAGCACCTCATGACATCTCCATGAGGGGTGGCCTCGTATAGCCCCGCCATGGTTAAGCCGCGAGGGCCTCGCATGATAACATCTCGTGCCCTTCATCTCGAGAAGGCATCTCCCATGGAGATGCCTATGGAAACCCCACCGTCTAGAAGTGAAAGCCAAACTATGATTCCGAAGGGTCATGATGGTACAATCTCGTACGGGGTACGGCTTGTAAGGCCTCGTACGTCTGACCGTGGCACTCATGCTAGTCAGGTAGTGGGGGCACTAGGAGAAAGGACATGGCCTGCATACTCCTAATCAGATGTCAGAGTCGACACCACTACCACCTGCACCACTCCTCTGACATTGGTACGGACAAATAGTGGAGACATCCTCCTGGCACTTGTCCCTGTACTGGTTGCAGGACCGCAACCTCTGAAACCACTCTCCAGACAGTGTACCTATGTACTACCTGGTCCCCTGGACCACAATGTATCTAGGGCCATTAGAGCCCATTATATAATAAATCCCAATTCCACATGGAAAGGGGTTGGAAAATTTACTGTAGTAAGGGCATCATAGTGAATGAAAATTGATTTGTCCATTGTTGTTCTGCAATTGTTCTTGAGTTAATACTTATATTTCTAAGGCTTTTCTATTGACAATCTTTACTTTGCAATTTTTTCCAACTTAACTTAGTTGATGAGTTCTCACCGTCAACAGTTTGGCGCCGTCTGTAGGAACGTAAGTTTCAAGCTACTATTCTACCATTACTTCTGGCAAGAAGAAATGCCAAGACGTTCAAAGCGACTCAGGGAGCCACGGGAGGCGGAGGTCCACCTTACCGTAGTCCAGCTGAAGGCCTCTATGAAGGACCCTCCTCCACCGAGAGACGTGGAGCCCCCAAGGGACCCTGAGGTTCACGAAGGTGATAGAGAGGCCTCGTCACTGGCTGCTCTACCTGGAGAGAGTCCTCCAATGGCACCACCGGAAAATGATAATGAGTTCCCTCTCCCTAAATCCCCATAGGTACCGAACTCCGATCGGCAAGACCTGGGCCCCTCTACCCGTAGGCGTGATAAGCATCCCCGGGTCCATTCTGTGAGCTCGAGTTCGAAATCTCGATTCTTTGAAGAAAAAATACGTGAGCTCCACCATAAGAACCAGAGGTTGGAGACCACCCTGGAGAACATGCAAGAGGTGTTGAATGGCCTATTACAAGGTAAGTCAAGCGTGACCTTGCCTAAGAGGAAGGAGAAAGGTCGGGAGGGGATGTAGAACACCGTACCAGTAGATGATGGGAGGACCCGACACTCTACCAGTAACACCCCCCGAGCGAAGCGACGTGGACATCCTAAACCACCGAAGCAAGCCAAGAAACCAGAGACAAGGACCAATGCTGCCCCTGGCAATGAGGATGAGGTCACCTCTAAGAGAGCACCCTCAGATTTACGGGAGGAGCTCAATAAAAAGAGGGCGGGTAAAGGGACCACGCCCCATAAGGCGCCTCGGGAGAGCAAAGGGGATGGTGATCCTAACCCGTCCGCTTTAAAGGACTCCCTAAGCAAGAGAAGGTAGGACTTGGACACAGAAATGAGGAGCCTGCGAAGCAAGATCGTCATCGCATCAGGAGGTCAGATTTTTTAGGAGGAGTTCGACCATGAGTCACCCTTCGTCAGGGAGTTCCAGGCCATCAGGCTCCCTGCTAACTTTAAAGAGCCCCACATGACCCCCTACGAAGGAAGCACAGATCCAAAATATCATCTAGATACATTTAACGACCTGATCAAGCTGAGGGGAATTGGTAGCAGGGCGAGATGTCATTGCTTCGCTGTCACATTAAAAGGACCTGCATACAAATGGTTCAAGAGGCTTAGACCGGGGTCCATCCGATCTTGGCAACAACTTTCTGATGAATTCCTCCAGCAGCACCACGCTGTGCAAGACTACACGATGCTAGGCACCAGCCTCGCCAATGTGAAGCAGGGAGAAAACGAGAGTTTGAAGAGCTATATCCACAGGTTCAACATGGAGGCAGCTAAGGTAGGAAGCTTGACCCGCCGAGAGCTGAAAATGGCCATCACGGTAGGAGTACACCCAGGGAGCAAGTTATGGGATAACATGCTCAAGAGAGACGTCACAGACTTGGATGATTTCTACGAGCGGGCACAAAAGTACATTCACGTGGAGGATGGTCACGAGAACCTCAAAGCTAGAAAAGGCCCATCGCCCCCAAAACCTTCAGTCCGGGATAACCAAAGCAGTGCAAAGAAGAAGGGGGTTTAAGAGGGTGCGAGGGATGATCGACCCCGGAAGCACCAACGCTCTGATGAGCGCACATAGAGCCCCTACAGCTTCTACACTGACCTCACCCACGCGAGGGAGGATATTTGCATTACGAACGAAAACCAGGTCCCTTTCAAAAGGCCTCCGCCAATAAAAAAAGATCGGTCTAAAAGAGACCCCAGCAAGTATTGCCAATATCACAAGGATATCGGCCACACTACCGCAGAGTGCAACCATTTGAAGGTGGAAATTGAGGAACTCATCCGCAGAGGAAATTTGGGCAGGTATGTGCGCAAGGATAACCAGAGGCCAGAAGAAGGAGTGTCCCCATCGCGGGCACGAGAGGTGGCCCCAGAAGTGCAAGGAGAGGTCAGGACCATCTTTGGAGGACCAGGATTCGGAGGCGACTCAAGGAAGGGGCGAGACAAGTACACCAAGGAGGCCAGACGAAGTCCACCACCTTGCGTTTTAAGTTTGGAACAACGCCCCCCGAAGAGCTTCAAGGGCGAGAATGACTCAATAACTTTCACTGAAGAAGATGCGCAGGGGTGCATTTCCCTCATAATGACCCCCTGGTGCTAACTGCCCAGCTTGATAACATGAGGGTACATCGGGTCATGGTGGATAACGGGAGCTCTGTGGACATCTTGTATCAACCGGCACTGGAAAAGATGGGATTGAGCCTCCGTCACCTAAAGCCTTGCACTACGACTTTGTATGGTTTTACGGGAGATTCGATGCAACCCTTGGGGCAATCGAATTAGCCCTCACCATGGGGGAGCAACCCAAGCAAACCACCGTAATGGCTAACTTTGTCGTGGTGGATTGCACCTCTGCCTTCAATGCGATATTAGGGAGACCCTCTCTGAGAGAATTGAAGGCAATAACTTCTGTCTATCACCTAGCTATGAAATTCCCAACCCCTGGGGGAGTAGCATGCGTGAAAGGGGAGCAGAAGGAAGCGAGGGAATGCTATAACATGTCCCTTCGTGCAGCCACCAAACCATCTATACCGATGACAATGGTTGTGTATGAAGGAGCGACCAACACAAGTTAGATCCGCACAAGATTGGACCCACGGGTTACGGAGCCTCTCGAGAAGTGCTACCAGCAAGGCTTCGGCACTCAGTGCAAAAAAAACCTATGTTTAGTTTGTTCCTCGTTGTTTTAGCTTAAGTAAGTAAGAATCAAAGAGGCTACCTAGGTAACCTCCTAATTAGATGTAACCCCCTTTTTATTTACAAAGTTGGCTGTAAATCGCGTGCTATGAATGAAACTGTTTGCAACTTCATGTGTTATTTTTCTTCGCTGCGCGAGCATCAGCCAAAGTGCCTGCCGAAATAAATTTCACCAAACACTTAGGGGGCAGGACAGGAGGCAAAAAAATGCAGCTAGCAAGGGGAACTTAAAAAGGGCTCCTAAAAAGGACCCTCTAACGGAGGATCCTAAAAAGGACCCCTTGCCCTCCTAAAAAGGAGACCCCTAAAAAGGACCCTCTACCAAGAGGATCCTAAAAAACGACCCTCCATCAGGAGGACCCAAAAGGGACCATGACCCTAAAAAGGACCCTTTAACGGGGATCCCAGAGGGACCCCCTATATCAGCGCCTTAAGCGAAGTCCTTACAAGGCATCTCCTGGGATCATAAGGATTAGCTACCCTTGTGAACATCAAGGAGGCCATAGGGACTTACGAAAAATATATGGTAACGACAATAATAAGTCTAGAGTGGCCACCAAGCCGTCTAGCCAATATATGGAAATGACAATAATAAGTCTAGAGCGGCCACTAAGCCGTCTAGCCAAAAAGGGTCCCAAAAGAGACCCTTGCAAAAATAATACTATGAATAACGACGAGAAGGACGCTTCTCGCAAAAAACAATAAGCGCGCGCAAGAATATATAAAAGGATAGCTAGGACCCAAGGGGTCAAAATATCCTTATAAAAGTAATCAAAAGGCGCCGAAAGAGGTCCTAGTGAACCCTTTCACATGGGCTCCAAAGGACCTCCAGCCTGGTAAATAAATGAGGGGAACCAACCAAATCCCATCATACAGGCTCAAAAAGGCCTCAAATGCAGTACAATAAGAGATAAATAGCAACACATGTATATATACAATGAAAAAGAAAGTTTTGAAGACAGTACAAGAGTTACAAAAGAAAAATAGTAAGAACGATAATATTACAACGACTCAAGCGAGCATACACCTACTACGGGCTGGCAGAGGTAATGAAATAGCAACCTCAGGGCCTCCTGCCCCGGGCGCTCCACCCAGCCGCCCGGGTCACGACATACTCACCAAATGAGGAGATGTTAAAATTGGGGTCCTGCCTCCATACGCCATAGAGGGCGCGCTCTATAGACCTATGTTCCATAGTCGCCATCTCCGCTTCTAAAGAGGCAACACTCTCCTGCGACACAGCAACCTCAGCTCTAGCAGCTTCAAGATCGATCTCTAGGGAGGAGACCCTCACCTGTGCAGCAGCCGCGGTAGCCTGGGCACCCTGGAGCTCGTTCTCTAGCTTTGTAACCGTGTCCTACAGCTCCGAGGCCTTGGCAACCACTTTCTTCCTCTTTATTAACGAGTGGGAAAGTTTGGTCTGAACCCTTGTCAATTTGTCCTTGGTTTCATTAAGATCTCGCTCAAGCTCCTGAGCCTGTGCTGCGAGACGGTCCCTCTCGGTGCACGACGCGGAGAGATTGCTAGCCGAGTCGATATGAACGTAAGTCATGAAACAATAAGTTGTAAGAAAGTAGAAGAGAGAAAGGGATGCTCAGGGTACTTACTAAGAGTGGCCCAGAAGTCCTCGCGGACTGAGAGGGGGCCTTCCACGAAGAAAAAGTCCTGCTTCTAGGACCCCGGGTTGGACACCGAGCCCTCTATCAAAGAGGCCTCGTTGTTACCTTTTTGTAAATAATAAAAGCCCTTGGACATGGGAAGGGGCACGAGGTTGTAGAGGAAATGCACCTCTGTCGCCGTAGGAGCGCGCTTAAACAGCTTCGTAAATGCAACGAAAAGGTAGCTTAAAGTCAACCAGCCATTGGGAGCCAGTTGAAGCGGGGCAAGGTCGAAGTAGTTGAGGACTGCAACAAAGAATGGGTGTAGCGGGATGGTAACACCCGCCTTCAGGATGTGCTCGCTGAGGGCCACGAAGCCGGGCCTAAGACTATCAGCCCGGCATGTATCCAGAGGAGCATATAACGCGTACTCCGGAGGGATGCGGTAGTTATCCACGATGTCCCTCAGTTTGTTTTTGGACACACGCGACACCAGTTCAGTTGCCAGTAAAGGAGCATCGTCCGGTTCATTGGAAGCCACCTGTTGTCGTGCCCTCGGCATATCTGCAAAATCAAAAGAAAAATGTGGGGAAGAGACAGAACACTTGACCCTCCATTTTTTCTTCCTAGCAAGAGTCTTCCATCGAGGGAGCGACTGCGGAAGTGCTGAGCTAAGAAAAACCGAGACTAGGGGCTGAGGAGAAGCGGAGGCAGCCCCGTGACAGTCATCAGGAGAGGATGGGCTGGAGGGCTCAGGCAGAAGGTGTCCCTCCATAAACTCCAACTCCCTCTCCAACTCTAAGAGGGTAACCCTAAGGCTCGCTACATGGTCCCTAAAGTCTGGGGGGATAGGTGCTCCGTCTCCTCTCGACACCGAGTCAATTTCGCTCTCCACCGCCCAAATTTTACGCCTAAGTTCAGCCATGTACTCAAGATGTCGGATACGGGCCTGCCTTAAAGAGTCATAGTCCCAGTAAGGGTTTTCCTCAGGGGACTCTGAGTCTGAGGACAGGTCAATAAATTCAACTCCCGGAGGTATGTCGGACGGGCCGTCACTGGCCATGCGACCTCGTCCCGAAAGCAAAAAGGGGTTCATGTATAAATGAGGGGATGGCTACAAAACACAAAGGAATAGGCTTAATACCTCTAGATGCAAACGCCCTAAAAGACCCACTACAGAGTATAAAAAAAAGGAGAGAAAAAAGAAGAGGGGCATGCAATTGAGCAGACTCACTGTGAGCTCAGGCTGTGGTACCCCATCCCGAGTAACGCTAATTTGGACCCGACGAAAACCAGGGAAAAAGAGAATATACCTCAAGATGTAGAAATTAGAGGTTGTCGAGGGCCAAAAGCACCAAACGATCGAATATACGCGTCTGCAAAAATAGACCAAAAGGATGTGTTAGCCTCCAAATAGACACACCAAAAAATTAGCTCATATGTAAAAGAAAAAAAAATGATGAGATGAAAAAATAAAGTGAAGGAAACTATGCAAAAATGAGGGAGTGGGGGATTGAACCCCTTACCCCTTGAAAGAGGAAGGATTCTCAAAAAAACTAAGCCAAGGAAGTAAGGTGAAAATAATAAGCCTTTCATGAAGGCCTATTTATAAGAATTAAGAAGAATAGTCTAGAAGAGCACCTGAAGGTCCTCTCCTAAACTGGGGGGCAAGTGTGGACGCTCAATATTCCATGCCTGTAAAAGACCCAAAATACATGCTTAGGCCCATGAATGACTAAAGGTGTGGATGCTCTCCTATGGGCCATCACGGAAGATATGGCGAGGAAAGGTGCCTTTTGTAGGTCTTCATCCCGTCAAGAAGTGGGATCTCATATGGACCCTTGAGCACAAGGCAAGGTGTCTCGCATAGCGAGGCTTATGGTCCTGCGGCGAGGCATCCCTTTGCCTAGGGATGCTTTGGAAAATAGCATATGGCCCTATGCTTGAGCGATATCATGAAAGATAGGCGAGATGTGCCTCGCTAGACGGGGTCCTTATGTCTAGGTAGATTGGTAAGGCAGGTGTGCGAGGCGCTTGCACGAGACGCCTACATATGGAGGAGTTGGCATAAGACGCCTACATATGGAGGCGCTGGCACGAGACGCCTACATATAGGGGCGTAAGGGTGTGCCTCGCGAGACGTCTGCATATGGCGCGCGAGGGTGTGCATCGCGAGGCACTGGCACGAGACGCCTACATATGGATGCGCTGGCACGAGACGCCTACATATGGAGGCGCTGGCACAAGACGCCTACATATGGGGGCGCAAGGGTGTGCCTCGCGAGATGCCTGCATATGGCGCGCGAGGGTGTGCTTCGCGAGGCGCTGACACGAGACGCCTACGTATGGAGGCACTGGCACGAGACGCCTACATATGGAGGCGCTGGCACGAGACGCCTACATATGGGGGCGCAAGGGTGTGCCTCGCGAGACGCCTGCATATGGCGCGCGAGGGTGTGCTTCGCGAGGCGCTGACACGAGACGCCTACATATGGAGGCGCTGGCATGAGGCGCCTACAGGGGCGTAAGGGCGTGCCTCGCGCCTGCATATGGCGCGCGAGGGTGTGCCTCGTGAGGCCTCGGTGTGAAGTGGGCCATATTCGCCGAATGGAGCATCTCCTAGCCTCGAGGGGCGGCCTCGCGTGGGGGCCTCTCCTAGCCCAGACAGCCTCGTGTGGGAGCACCTCATGACATCTCCATGAGGGGTGGCCTCGTATAGCCCCGCCATGGTTAAGCCGCGAGGGCCTCGCGTGATAACATCTCGCGCCCTTCATCTCGAGAAGGCATCTCCCATGGAGATGCCTATGGAAACCCCACCGTCTAGAAGTGAAAGCCAAAGTATGATTCCGAAGGGTCATGATGGTACAATCTCGTACGGGGTATGGCTTGTAAGGCCCCGTATGTCTGACCGTGGCACTCATGCTAGTCAGGTAGTGGGGACACTAGGAGAAAGGACATGGCCTGCATACTGCCAATCAGATGTCAGAGTCGACACCACTACCACCTGCACCACTCCTCTGACATTGGTACGGACAAATAGTGGAGACATCCTCCTGGCACTTGTCCCTGTACTAGTTGCAGGACCGCAACCTCTGAAACCACTCTCCAGACAGTGTACCTATGTACTACCTGGTCCCCTGGACCACAGTGTATCTAGGGCCATTAGAGCCCACTATATAATAAATCCCAATTCCACATGGAAAGGGGTTGGAAAATTTATTGTAGCAAGGGCATCATAGTGAATGAAAATTGATTTCTCCATTGTTGTTCTGCAATTGTTCTTGAGTTAATTCTTATATTTCTAAGGCTTTTCTATTGACAATCTTTACTTTGCAATTTTTTCCAACTTAACTTAGTTGACGAGTTCTCACCGTCAACACAAATATATATATATCTCTGAAATTATAATATATATATATTTATCATATATATCATATATATATATATATCTAAAATTATAATATATAAATATCTTTATATAACCAAACAAATAAAAAAAAAAAAACATATATACCTGAACCACGTACGGTTCGGCTGGAACCGTGAGCAACGGCCTGGAACCAACGCCGAGAACTTGCCGGAGCCGAGAGAACACAGCCCGTCGAGCGCCGCCGTGAGTGCTGGAGCCGAGAGAACACAACCCATCGAGCGCCGCCATGAGTGCTGGAGCCGAGAGAACACAGCCCGTCGAGCGCCGCCGAGAATGGTGGAACCAAGAACCCAGCGCCGTTCACCACCGTCACTTCCGTCGAGCGCCGTTCATCTCCTTCAACAGTTCAGCAGCCTTGGTCCGTTCAGCAGATTTAGCAGCCGTGGGTTGCTTGTTTTGAGTAATAAAATCCCCCAATTTGTATAGTTTTTAAGTATGTAACCCTATATTTCGAAATGTATATGGTTGTCTTTAAGTGTTTTACATAATATTTAAGGGCTTTCTTCGGGAGTCCTTAATACTTTTTTAGGACTCGCTTGAAAGACCTTAAATTTATTAATAAGTAAGACACTTTTTTTTAGCCCAGATTTTTTAGGACTCGCAGATTCTTTTAGGACTCTCATTACGAGTCCTAAAAGAGTATTAAGCACTCCCAAAGCAAGTCCTTAAAAATATTAGGTAAAACACTTATTTTTATAACCCAGATTTTTTTAGGACTCGCATTTTCTTTTAGGACACTCATTGCGAGTCCTAAATTGTGTTTTTTTAGGACTCTCAATGAGTGTCCTAAAAAGTTCATAAATATTTTTAAGGACTTGCATTTATGTGTGTGTCCTAAAAAAGTGTCCTGTAAAAGGTATTTTGTAGTAGTGTTGACACACCTCCTACACGGACATTTCACCAATCCCCTTGAGTCAACGCATTGCCGAGCTCTCTGGAGAAAATCCATCACACCAGCCTCATACTCATCCGATAATTGATCTGTCAATTTAATCCAGCTCTTGTCTATCGACATTGTATGAATGTAGCACTGCACGGAACACTAATCATCAAACTTACAATCAATTTGTGTGTGTCCTAATTCAGAGAGAGGCAAATTTAAGAGTCTTCAATGAATCACCCTCTCTGAACGGGTCTAAGGCTTCTTGTGATGAACACTAAAAAAATAAAAAATTATCACTAAGTGATAATAACACACTATCATATCTTTGGTAATGATTTCTTATTACCAAAGAAAAAAACTAATAAAATTAAATATTGTTTTTATAATGTCTTATGCTCTTTGAAGTTAATTATGTTGTTTTATGATATCTAACTATAATATATTTGAGTGTAAATATTATTAAAATTATTTAAATTTGACATATTTTTTTCTAACTTCAAATATTAATTTTAATTTTAATAATGATTAAGATTATGTTTAAAATTGGTTTTCTAATAATGTAATTGTTAATTTTATTTAATCTGAACTAACAAATATTATTTTTTTTACATATTAATTTAGTATTTATTAAATAACATATTTTACTTATGCTTTATTGAATAGTTTTATAAATTTACACAAAATTTCTAAGATTTGTTTAAAAGTTATTTAATTACTTTAAGATTTATTACTTATTTAAATAAAATTTTCAAGATTAATGTTTATTTTTATTAAAATTTGGTTGCATAATGTTATTGTTAATTTTATTTAATCATAATTAAAAATATATTATACTACTTATCAATTCACTATTTATTAAATTAGAAATTTTATTGAGTACTTTTAATTCTATAAAAAATTTGGCAGCATAACGGCTGTATTTTCATATATCCCAAAATTTAAAAACATGCAAATAACACATAAAAAAATATCCAATCCCAGAACATACACAAAGCAATACAAATACATTGTAAATGATTATATAAATTATAATTATTACTCTAAATTTTATTAATTATTCAATTTTCTATTTAAAATATCATAATTCTACTAAAAATTAACAACAAAAACAAAGCATCAATATTCATCAACACTAAGAATAAAAAAATTAACAACAACAACAAAATTCAAATTAAATAAACAAAACGCACTCTAATAATCAAATCTAATAATCTAACACTAAAATTATTTAACCCAATCTAAAAACAAACACTCAAATATTATATTTTCATACACACATATTTTTATAACTAAAAGTCAAATTATATACCTAAAAAAATAAACTATTAAATTAATAAATTTTCATACTAATAAATAATTATTTATCCATAAGATTACACTAACTAAATCCTAAAACTATATATGTATTTTACTAAAATACTACACAACATTATATCCTCTAAATTGGATATCACTAAACTTTTAACTAATTTTCATTTTTAATTATTATTCTTACCTATTTTAAATACATAATAAAAAATTATATATATAATATGACAAATAACACTATATTAACAATATTAAAAAACTTATACATAAAACCCCAAATATATTTATGCCAAAAATATTATAAAAACCAAAAAATTATAAATAAAATTAGTGATACCTGTAAAATCACTTGTGAATAATGCAATACCTGAAAAGAAATAAAGAAAAAACCACATTGTTGAAGTAGAGATGCCCAAAACAGATGAAAAAAAATTAGACAAATTTATACACAAAATAAAATGAAATATATACAAATACATACCTTGATAGACCCTATTGATGACTAAATCTTCTTTGGAAGGGAAGATTTCTCAAAAAAACTAGCCCTTGGGGGCCGAAATCCAGCGAAAACCCAAAAAATGGCGGAGAGAAAACGATTTTGGGGTTTTTTTTGTTTCAGAGAAATGAGCTCTCTGGTTCGGGGAAGATGAAGTATATAAAGGACCTATACCGAGAACATGTTCTCGGTATAGAGTGCTCGGTACATCAACTAAAATGAAAAAATACCGCGTAGCTTTGGCGCCATTCTGAATTGTCTATACCAAGAACATGTTCTCGATATAGTGTTCTCGGTATATGGCTTATTTTTTGTAGTGACCCAACAACACGTAGGTTTGTGGGTTTGATTAGCAAGCGAGTTCTCTTCGGTCTTTATCTCCGGCGCTATCATTTGCCCAACTGAAGTCTTCGCCGTTTGGGAAAGAAGAAGGGACACAGAAGGAAGGAGAGGTCGGAGAAGAAGAAAGGAGAGGGAGAGGAAGAAAATAAATATTTGTCTTTTATTTTTTATTATTTTATATTGTTTTATTTTTTAAAAAGTTTTTTATAATTAAAATATATTTTTGTTTATTAATTGAGGAAATATTTTTAACTCATTGTAAAATAAAATAAAGAACAAGAAAAAAATGAATTAATTCGTTAATAGTAAGGGTGATTTGGTCATATAAAAAAATAAGTTGACAAAATTTAATTTAAAAGTATCAAATATGTACAATTTGTAATTAGAATGAGTCAAAGAGTATTATTAAAAATATAAGGTACTAATTTTGGATTTGGATAAAATACAATATATAAAATGAGTAATTAAAATTTTTATAAGAATATTGACCTTAAAGATTTTAAGATAATTGTTATGCAAAATGGTGGAAAGTCAAGGAGCACCCAATTGGAGTTGGAAAGTAATTGCATAATTAGATACGGTCACCTCTATTTGTTTCGAAGTTCTAATGCATTGTTTTATGTAGATATCCAAATACAATAATAAAGTCTCAGGGTGTATAACAATAATAATAATAATAGCATTGAGCAAAAATATTAGAAATAGTTCACCTTTTGTGTACAAAATTAATGTGAAGCTAACTATAACTTTGTATTTGGGCACCAACCACACCACACTAGCATTATCTGTAATTAATTATTAATCTTCTTTTATTAATCTTTAATTTTTTAACTAAATTTAGTTTTAATACTCTAAAGTGAGAATATCAAAATTATATATATAATTATATATCATAACATATATTATATACATATATGCATAACTACACTGATTAATAACATCAACTTCTAACAACTTTAGGCAAGTTTTACCGAATTTGGATTAGAAAAAATAAATTATCTAATTTAATTTTAATTTACAGCAATAAGTTCCCACAATAAAATAAAATAAAAAGAGAGCAATAAGTTAGAGAGTTGATGATCAAGTGAAAGATAATAAAACCAGTTGTGAGTACTAAGTGGTCACATGATAATAATATTACAGTGTCAATCATATAATATTACTTGAATATTTTTGTATATTAAAACTATTGTATATTATTTATTTTAGTTGTTATATTTATTGCATCAATAATTTTTGGAAATTTTAAAAATGATGACTTTTAATATATATGGGATTCTCATCATGTATCTAATTTTTTCTTAAATTATTTTTAGAAAGTCATATTTTAATTAATTTTTATTTCCAATTAAATTTAAATGTTATTGCATTTTCATACAGCTTACTATGACTTATATTCTTACTCCCAAAAAAAATAAAAAGCTATGACTTATTTTCTCATTAAAAAAAAACCATGGCTTATTTTCCTTGTAGAAAAGAATCATAGTTTATTTTCTAAAATTTACTATTATATAGCATGTAAATTTCTCTACATTTTTCTATTCTTTTTATGACATTAGATATAAGCTTTATTTAAAATAATAAAAAGAAATTCTAAATGTCCGGGCAGTTCTATTACCTATTGATTTCATATTAGGAGACTAATTAGATTATTGAATTGATTTTTCTAATATACTTTCTTGTTGACGCCGTTTTTCGTCAACTTAAAACGTAGAGCAAATAAACAATAGGAACTATGGTGCAGATAAATAATACAGTAAAACAACAAGAATTTTACGTGGTTTAGCAGTTAACTCTGCCTAGTCCACGAGTCAATTTTATTAAGACTTTGGAAATTTCAAGAAATTCTTCAGGGATGAATTCTCCAGAAATTCTCTCCAGATATCAAAAATCCATCCCCCACAAATGTTCATGATCTATCTATTTGTATAGGATTCTCAGAGTTCGTTCCCACATCTTTCGGGAAGATACTCCTATTTATTAATGAAAATAATGATATTAAATTATGTAACTCCTATATACAAGGAAATGTCCCCTGAAGACCAGGGGGCATATAACAGACTTGTTAATATCCCTTTAAAGTTGGGATGTTACAACAATAAATATCTTTTAAATTCATGGACTGCGTCTCATCAGGTGACCTGCTAAGTCGTTCGAGGCCGACAATCAGCATCATGCTAGTCCAGGTCTAGAGATAAGTTATGAGCTAGGCACCTTTCCCCAAGACCAGCTCGGAGCGGGTAAATACCACCGAGGCTGTCACAATCCGAGCTTATACTTATGACAAGCTCGGGCTACTTGATCCGCAGACACCCGACATCGGGTATATCCCAATGCCAAGTTCTTTCGAGCTCAGAAAGAACTTCGAGGTTAAAAATGTCTTCGAGGTTGCCATCTTAATTCGAGGGTTCGACACTTGAGTCATGCATATGCGTTTCAGATATTTCGAGCTCATAATTGACGAGTCCAGCTTTCGAGATCACAATCTCGGGGGTCTCGAAATCTGGGTGTAACATTCCTAATTTCATAACAAAATCATATTATTTAAATTATCAAATCATATCCAATCTAATCCTATTTTTGTAAAACGTGCCCTAATTCTATTCCTTTATAAAAACTTCGCTCAACTCACAAGTATTCAAAAATACTATTTTTAAGGAAAAACTCAGTAGGGCCTTGATAAATGCAAATTGGGCACAATAGTTTAAAATTTAAAAAAAATATGTGTTTTTATGCAATATTCAAAAATAAAATAAGATGTAAGTCTCACTGACGTAATTGAAATAAAAATCATAACATAAGTTATTTTATTCTTGGCGCTCAACTTGATTGTTATTCGTTCATAGGACACTCCACGCCATGCATACTCAAATGTTGGAACTCCCCAAATCATTGCGCGTGCCAAGGAGAAACCTTATAGGTTACTTGAAAGGAGAAAAAGTAAAGGGGTGAGCAAATACAACAATATCAAAGAAAGCGCAAGAAGAGCATATTTGTAACAGTCAGAATCCCATGATCCGTAAGGGGAATGATCAAGTAAAGCTGTGCAATCCCACACTGCCTAGGGAAGGTCAAGTGTGATGATTCTAAGACAGTGTAGGTATGGGACTACACAGTTGAAGAAGGCTTAAATGGATTGATGGGTACCACCTATATCAACAAGATGCATCTTCTTTTTGGTAGCCCATCACTTGAGAACTCCAAAGTTAAGCGTGCTTGACTTGGAGAAAGCATATGATGGGTGACCTCCTGGGACGTTTTCCTAGGAAACGTGCGAGTGAGGAAAAGCACGCTGGAAAGACTCGTGTTGGTTTATAGGGCCAGACATCAATCGAGGAAGCAGCCATAGTGATGTGGGGCATTACAAATGGTATCAGAGCCTTGACCCAGCCGGAAGTGTGGCTGATGGGGACGTCGGGCCCATAAGGGGGGTGATTGTGATAGTCAGAATCCCGTGATCCGTTAGGGGAAAGACCGGGTAAAGTTGTGTAATCCCACACCGCCTGGGGAAGGTCAAGTGCGATGATTCTAAGACTGTGTAGGTATAGGACTACACAGTTGAAGATGGCTTAAATGGATTAATGGATACTACCTATATCAACAAGATGCATCTTCTTTTCGGTAGCCCATCACTTGAGAACTCCAAAGTTAAGTATGCTTGACTTGGAGAAATCTTATGATGGGTGACTTCCTGTGAAGTTTTCCCAGGAAACGTGCGAGTAAGGACAAAGCACGTTGGAAAGACTCGTGTAGGTTTTTAGGGGTCAGTCGTCATTCCAGGAAGCAGCCATAGTGACGTGGGGCGTTACAATATTCGTATTGTAACTCAGAGAAAAACATATCATCTTTACTCATAAATCATAAGCATAATCGTAATGATAGTCATACATCACAATCACACATCATAATCATACTCTTTGTGATCATGACACCTTTTTTTCCATGTTACATCTTGATGTAACCAACAAAAAAACAATAACTGGTAAGACCTCCTCTATGAGATAAACAGGATCTTAGGTCCTTGAATAACCTCAGTGTGTCCGCCCTTTGACTTACGTCATATCATTAGTAACTCATTTGTTGTGTCGCGTTCATAACACTAGTAACTTTTTTCTTTTCGTTCATATCATACAAGCACATGTATCATAGTTCATATCAAAACATAGAATTTACACTTTTCATAACACTTGACTTATCATAACATATGCTTTCCATAACACTTTATTTTTTTTAACATAACAAATCATACCTTTCATAACATAATTCGTAGAAAATTCTAACTAACTTCCTTACCTCAATTCCAAGCAAAAGTAAAGTGCGAGTACTTAACAACGAGCCTATAATCATAATCAAACGTTCGTCTTCAAAATCACGTAAGAATACACATGCCGAACATACATACTCCACGTGTGTATGTGTCATGCTCACGTAGCACAAGTTTCACTATAGCTCTATTCACACAGCGTCACATAAATTCATAGAGAATAATGCCAAATCTCACTACAACAAAAACCCGTTTCCATAACACAAAAATTTAACACTTTTAAAAAAGTATTATAATAGAAAAATAAGTATATAAGTGTATGTGGGACTTAATTTTGGCACCTAATTTTTCCCCACCCCCAAAAATTTCACACTATCCCAAATATAATCAATTTTTATTTATAAAATAAGTACATAAAAAAAATATAATCTCTTTCTCCAAACCGATCCCCAAATCTCTTTCTCTCTCCCTCCATAACAGATCCCTTTCTCCCTTTCTCCCTTTCTCTTTTGTTTGCTCTCTGCCAACCCCGAACGGATACCCACCGATTGTCGCCGCCGTTCAAGCACCATTCCCATTTCTCTGTAGCTTGGCGCCAACCTTCTACCTTGCCCTTTCCCCGTTGCTTGGTGCCAAGAAATTTGGGGCATTTGATAAATAAAATGGGTAAACTTAGTATTGGTAGTGTGTAGCTAGTTTATAAATTTTTAGGTACAAATATACCAAAAAAAAACGTTCTTGAAAAGCATAAGAAGTGAGTAAAATCAGAGAAAAAAATAGGAGGCAGAGCAGAGCAACACATGGAAGATTTTGCAAAAAAATTATCAATAGGTGAACCCATGGCTGAAGATGGTAGCCATGGCACCTCCACCTCTGATTCCTCAACAACCATCATTAATTTTCTTTGTAAATTTCTCGCCGTTCAGCAGCATTGGGCCGAAGCTTATTCCAACCTCAAAAGGTTTCTCTTTCCTTCCGCACTTACCATTTTTTTTTCTTTCTGCATCTCATTTTTCATTCCTTTTTTTGAAGAAGAGATTTCTTTGATGCAGGGGATTTTCAGAGTATATGATTTTGGGAAATGAATTGGCCTATCAACAGCTTTGCAGTGACATTACACTAGAGTTCAATAACTGCTCTAAACAAGTTGGTATCCATATTCACATCCCAAATTTTGAAATTCACATATAAATATATGTTTATATTCTGTATTTAAGTTTGTGAAGCGGGTTTCTGTGTTTTTTCGAGTTCGGGTCATTGAAATGGAGTCCCTATTTCAGAATTCTTAGTACGATCGAGTTGATTTAGCTAAGCTTTTGAGATCTGTTCAAGAACAGGAAAAGCAGAAACTTAATTTGGTAACCAATGCCTCTTTTATTTTTCTTTTTTGCCACTATTATAATACACTCTACAAATTTCTTGGCTATTTTCTTTGTGGATTTATATCTTAGAACTCTAATACAAGCCTTCCCTTTTCTTATTCTGCCATTTTGAATGTTTTGAAGTTTTGTTTAGAGAGCCATATCGTTTTGCATTATGGTTTTGCCTTTGTATAGGTCCCTTTTCATTATTATTTATTCCCAGTGTATGTGTGACACCAAGGCTCTGTTTACTAATTTAAATGAAAATAATTATCGAAGATGATAATCATTGGAAAGAATAGTTTAAGTAAAAACCCTTCTTGGACAAGAGCAAGGTGCACCCATATTTGATCTTTTTAAAAAGCCTTCTTTTGGCTGAAAATAATTTAAAGCTAATAGTCTCGAGTCAAGTGCCAATTAGAAATTTTTGTATGATTCTCTAATGAGATGTATAGTTGATTTACTTGATAGATCATTAGAAATGGACATTTGTTAAGACTCTTATTTTTTTCTTTTTCCCAAAAAGCATGCTGAATAGTAAAATTCAATCTGCCAATTATGAGTTATGTGGATGATTTTGTGACAGAAAGGATTCTTTACAAAGGCTGTTGATTTAAAAGCTGAAAGCTTGTTTATTAGTTACTATAGAGAGATTACTGATAAGCTGCTGATCATTCTATGTGCTTGAGAAGTAGATTATGAAGCAACTTTAGCATTTAAGAAATCTTTTTCCTGATGTTATTGTTGAAATTAAGTCAATCTAGTTGTCCATACGTGAAGAATTTTTTTGCATTGAATAGTTTATTGAGGAAAAAAGAGAGTAACAAAAGACCAATATAATAAGCATGAAGGTGTTTTCTTATTTCTACTCGTGAGGGGTACCTTTGGTTTGTATTATTCAATCCAATATCTGGTAAATCAAATTAGTAAAAAGATTGTTTGCTTTTGTTGATATTGGATAGTCAAAAGTCCTTTCCCTTAGTTTGAATCATTTAGCTGAGTTTCCTTGCGGACCGTAAGTTCATGTAAGATAATGATTTGGAAGCTGCATGGAAAAATTGTGTAACAATAGAGATGACTGACCATAAACGATCTCTAAACTGCTTAGACGGTAGACATACATAAATTTACAGTTATTTCAATGATTATTTTTCCTTTTCTGCTAGGATTGTTCTTTTTATTTCACAAGTTTAAATAAAAGCAATTGTCATGTTTACAGAGGATAATTGTTGATCTTATGGCTGTAGCAGAGTGATTTCTTTTGCATTTTCAATTCTTTAAGATGACTCTGCACTCATCAACCAGACTTCTAGAATAGTAACCTTGTATGCAAATGGAATCTCATATGTTGTTTCTTGTAACTCAATTTTTCCAGAATTTACTCTTGCCCGGCTAACATTAAATTCTTTCACTTTTAAAGACGGTCACATTATAGGTACTAAAGAAGGCTGGTCGGCCATCAGAACGTTTGGTGAGCCATGCGGATTGCAAATTTGAGAAACCAATGGAGCATGAGTGTGTGCATGTCCATGAGATTACAGAAGCTGCTGGGACTGAAGAGGCAGAAGCAGATGCTATGTATGATAAAGAACTAAAGGAGGCCATTAGAGGAGTACAGGATGCTGTGACTGCTATAAACGAGCATTAGGAAGAGGTCAGATATGAAATTGTGGCCCTTGAATCTGAATGAGTTAATTTCATATTTTGATTGCTTAAGGAGATAGTCTCATAGTTGCCAAACCAGCCCTGCAAAAATGTAACAGCTAGAAAAACATATAATTTGCTAATAACTATAAAGATGGTATTATTTTTGTGACGGTTTTGCCGTTCCCTATCCCATATTTGCTGTTTTACATGGTTCTCTATAGCTCCCACTGTAAACAACCCAAATTTCCGTTCAATTGATTTATGAAATGGATGAGTATGTTTGAATGGTGAGATGAGCATGGGTTTGGATCCAATGGTTTTTGGCAAAAACGAAGAGAAATTGTCGTGGGTCTATTTTATACTTTAATTCAATTTATGCGACTATTCTTTTATACCTAAATAAATAGCCTTAGTATGTCATTTTTTGCACTTGTTATACCCATAAATTATACTAATAATTCTAGACTGACTAGCTTTAGTTAGATTGTATGTAACTTTTTATGACAAGAGTATTCAATTTGACAATATCAGTGGATATACCAGTATATATGGCATAATCATTTTTTTAAAACACAAACACACTCTTATACTATGCTTATTGTAGTTTTATGCGTAGTCTCTACTAAAAATTTATAATATTTGTAAGATATAACACTTAATAATGTCATCATTGGCACATACAATAAGCGAGTAACACTATAAATAAAGCTATTTTGTGATAATATTAATTAGTAATGATATATGCACTGTAGTAGTAATTTTAATATAACAATTACCATTTTAAATAAATAAATGTGATTGGTAGTGGTTGTAAGCTAAGCATTTATTTTCATCAATTTTCTTTTCCAAAACCCCTCCTTTATATGGGTGGGTTGTTCTGTACAAAGACAATATCATATTTATAATTTTTAGTCATTATATTTTGGATTTTTTTTTTGCTCAATCTCAAGATGAAGCTTAGCTCAAAGCCTCACTTTGTATCTCTCTAAATTTGTCTTATTTAGTCCAGTAAACAAACTCGTGACACATCCTTGGCACTAAAGTGATGGACAAAAACAAGCAGTTGATTATTTTCTCTTTGGGTAAGCTATAATTCTCTCTCACTGTCTATAATTTTGTGGATTTTAATTATTAGCATATTTATTCAATTGATCTTTCTTGTTTACATAATGCAATCGATGTGTTTGTGAAAAATTCCCTAAGGGTAGCTAGCATAGTGAAATCTAAATATATGTTTGTTTTCATAATGCACTCGATGTGTTTAATGTTAAAAAGCTATGTTTTTTAATTTTTTTATTAATTTTGTCTTATATAATTTTTTTAGTATTATGATGCTGGTGGAAAACTATTGCATAAATTGGATACTAAGCTTGCAGTTAGCTCTTATGGGGAGGGTGAACTCGCCAGCCTTATTCAAATGTAAGGTTATATCAAACCTCGTTAGTTTATTAATAATCAAAACAAACTATGTGAAGTTTTGAAGAACGAGAAAGAGAAAATTGATTAGACAAATGGCCATCCTTGTAGAGATAAAAGGATATGAGTGTTCTTTGGACATAATACTAGTTTCATTTTTGGAGAATAAAAGCTTTCTGCAAAGGTTTTCTTTCCCCAAATACAAACAAGAAACCGTAAATATTAATGATTGAATGTCATATTTGTTTATTTATTTTTCATATAATGAGCTTACTTTTGTCACATTATCTATAGATTATACATTAAACAACCTTCATCAACAGTCTCTGGATATGATGATGAGGTGGAATGGGCAGAATACAAAATTAAAGAAACTAATATGTTTACTGTAGACAAATATCAACAGGTGAGGTTTTCCAACACTTCAGAGCTGTAGATTTCACTTTATAATTTGGTGCTTTTCCATGGAGATATAGCTTATAGCATATTTATTTTATCGCTAGCATAGTATAGGAGTTTGAGTTTCTGCATTTTCCCTCTTGTCATGTATGGTTTTAACCCATGATGAGGGTAGCTCCATAGTTTGCTGCCTTGAGGTTTGGAGTTTTAACCCATCAATTCCTTCTAAAGATTTCATTGTCTAGAAAATGTGTAGATTGTCTTGAACTTCTTAATTTTACTTTGATATGCAGAAGCATGATCGTTATCCATCAGGGTCAATGGTTGACTTTGCAAGCGACATAGATGGGTCTCCAATTTTAGCTATTGGTAACTTGGCGTTTCATTCAAAGGTTTCACTTCTTTGAATGTTTGATTATTTTATTTCTTTAAATTTGAGTGACTTTAAAGCGGCACTCTACGATGATTAGTTTTTTATGAAATTGCAAGAGCATGTTTTGTACAGTCACCTGAAGCATATGGGGATTCTAATTAGAGGAAATAGTCTAAATACAATAGTTTATTATTCAAAATGTAAAAAGTGCAAATAACTGTGACCAAAATTATTTATAGAACATAACTGTAAAATTCTCTTTTTTTATATTGTGTAGTCTTGGTATCTGCCATTTTGGTTTAATTTTTTTGTGCTAGTGAATTCATCCAAGACTAGCTTCCACATACTACCATGGTATAAAGCAGTTTAAATAGACAGGGCAAATGTATGGCTAATTATTTTAGCAAAATCATAATAAGGTTAGAAAGTTTAGATATCACATAGCAGGTAGGAGGTTCAGAGTATGGCCAATTATTTTAGCAAAATCATAACAATTTTTATTCTTTGTTTTACATGCATTCCTGGTTTGATTTAAAGTTTAAAAAATGCGAGTTTTATTGATATTCTCATTACTCAAGAATGAGAAAAAAAATCATAAATGGTTGATTTACAATTCCCTTACCCTGATTAATATTTTCATGGCTTTGTGAGAAAGCTTTCTGCCTCACAGGTATTTCTTAGAAGTAACTATCCTTTACTTATTCCTCTCGAGACAAGTTTATATCAAAGACCAATCAATTTGACATTTGGTTCTTATTTTTTTTTTGGAAGTTTCTATGTTGTTGTGGCTTCTGTTTTGGGCAATTGGGAAAGTGAAATTTAGTGTCCCTCATTTGAATACAGTTATTTTTCTACTTGTGTAGACCGTGGAGAGTAGATTTTGATTTCTGGCATATCAGGTTATTACTACCATACCATCAACTTGGCAGATGTTGATAATTTTGGGACAATGGTTTAATTTTTAAAATGATATATGTGAGCTATACAATGGTAAATGTAGTTTGATTTTCAAAATATGTGTATGTGTCTGTATGTGTTACTGCTGATGAGGCTACTATTGCTGAAATATCTTGTCCAAATGTTTCTTGTGTGTAGTTAATTTAGTAATACTTTGAATTGAGATGTCATGTTTTATTATGTATAGTGGTGGAGGAGATTAAAGAATGTTTCATTGTAGAAATACCCGGCTAGCTTTAGAAGATTTTTTAGTCTTTTAACAAGCACCATTCTGAAGAGTAGTTGGACATGAGCTTGTGCTTAGATGAGTTTTTGTTGACCCTCTAGTGTCATCTGTGGTCTTTAAGCATTCCTCTATGAATTGTATATTTGATCAATTTCCCACTTTAAAACTCAGTGCCCTTTTTCACATTGATAAGTTTGACTCTTTTATTTTTATTTTTATGGATGACTTTGAATATCTTCTAAGTAACTAGTAGGTATATTTTGAATATCTTCGAATGAGTAAAGGAGTATGGTTTGTGAGAAACTAGATGTGCTTAGATAATACTATTCCCACCATGTTTGGAGTGCTGGAGTGATTCTTTACATTCTGTTAAGTGGAGTGCCTCCATTTTGGGCTGGTAGGATTCTTAAAGATGCTTCTTGTTAGTCATTATTATATTTAGTATCTGTGTTTCTATTTGTGTCTCTGTATGTGTATTTTGTGACCTTTTTTCTTTCCCCTTGGTTTCAATAGAGAGCGAGCAAGGGATATTTGAAGAAGTATTACATGGTGACCTAGACTTTTCAACAGACCCATGGCCTAGTATTTCTGAAGGTGCCAAATATTTAGTAAAGAAATTGCTTATTCGAGATCCCAAAAGGCGGATATCTGCACATGATGTTTTGTGTGAGTTTCTGTCACTGGTTTGCTTTCATAATTACAATTTTTGTGTTTGACCTGTGTTGCTACTGAAATTAAAGGGTTGCAATTATTGTTGAGCAAAGCTTTTTGGAAAAGCATCTGTTATTCATTTCAACTGCTTTATAAATGATTATTCTCATCATTTTTGTTCAACAATTGTCATAATTTTTTGCTTATGTATAATTCTATATCAAGGTGTTCTTAGGCACAGCATTCTGTTTGCACTGATGACCTTTTGTTTATATGTTTCGCAGGCCATCCCTGGGTTGAAGTTGGTGGTGTGGCTCCTGACAAGCCTCTCGATTCTGCAATATTAAGTCGATTGAAGCAATTCTCCGCAATGAACAAGCTCAAGAAAATGGCTATTAGAGTAAGTCACTTTATGTATTAAATAAGTGAATGGTTTGAAGCCAAATAATTGATTGTCATATACCTAAATTAAATTAATAGATGACTTGTAATTATTCAACTCATTTCTTTCCCCTTTTTTTGGCAGGTAATTGCAGAGAGCTTATCTGAAGAAGAAATCGCTGGCCTAAAAGAAATGTTCAAAATGATAGACACTGAGAGTAGTGGTCAAATCACTTTTGAAGAACTTAAGGCTGGTTTGAAAAGATTTGGAGCTAATCTTAAGGAATCTGAAATTTATGATTTAATGCAAGTTGTAAGTTCATATATGTTTAAAGATGATTCTATACACCTAAACTATTATAAATGGGATATCCTTGTTCTTTTTATTAAGATTCCAAATGAAGAGGCTGAAAAAACCGTGCTTCTCCCAGAGCTAAGTATATATTAAAAGATGATTCTAAACACCTAAACTATTGAGAAGCTCTCCTTTTGGTACCCTAAACGTCAGAATATATTGTTTTTTATTTTAAAACTTTTCCACTTTAGCCCCTGAACACACATGTTGTTAGATTTAATTTAAGGGCGCAGCTATAATTTCATACAGAACTTAATATTTAATATTGATCTCTAAGCCTTTTAAAAGCGTCATTTTATATTTTACAATTAATGTTAATAAGGACTATTGGGAAAACTTTTTAAAAATTTAGGATCAAAATGAAAAGATTTAAATCTAGGACTAAAAAAGATTTTCCCTGTAGTTTGGATCGATATTCTAGTATATCATGGCATAGATTTTTAAGATTAGATATACACTAGTATGGACTATGGGTTGCCTTTTTAGTTCCTTTTTCCTTATAATGGTCTCTAGGCTTTGTATGGTTTCAACATTAAACCAAGCACCAAGAGGTTGAAAATTTGTTCAATCTTGATTATATATGTTTTTTTATATATAAAAAATCCTTATATGTGACAATTTTCTTTACTCTTGTTCTATTTCTAAATTACTTCAAAAGATATTTCACCTTTGGTGACAAATCTCAGCAGGAAATCATTGAAATAGAAATATTACTCTTTCATCATAAGCAATGAGATTACTCACCTTTTAATATGATATTCTCTTCTTCAATTATGGTGATCACTCAAGGATATGATAGAGAACTAATTCATAAATTGTGTGGAGAATAATACATTAGATATTCTTAGTTTAACTTATTTACTGATTTGCAGGCAGGTGTAGATAACAGTGGAACAATTGATTATGGAGAGTTTGTAGCAGCCACTTTGCATTTAAACAAAATTGAGAGAGAAGATCATTTGTTCGCGGCATTTTCCTACTTCGATAAATATGGAAGTGGCTACATTACTCAAGACGAGCTTCAACATGCTTGCGAGGAGTATGGTGTAGAGGACGTCCGGCTAGAAGAAATGATGCAAGAAGTTGATCAGGATAATGTGAGTATTTCTCTGATGATTATTCTGTTACTGCACCAATTGAATGGCCGTAAATTAAAATTAAGAGATTTAAAGAGTTGTTTTCCTTGCATAGGGCATATGATCATTCAAATTTTATTTTGAGCCATTAGTTGTTTTGTTTTGCAAATATCAAGATGGACTCATTAGAATTTAAGATCTTGTTTCTGTGGTTGAATTTACTTTGTCTTGAATTGCTACTGCTAGTGTGAATTTGGCTTAAACATCTTACTGTCTACTAAAATGAAACCTACATTCTTTCAAGACTTGCATTTGTTTTATGTGATTCATGGTTGAATTCGATATGGCTATCACTTCTATTTGTTTCATCTCCAAGACCTTACTGTTTCTCCCACTTTTTTTTTCTCTGTGCAGGATGGGCGCATAGATTATAACGAGTTCGTGGCGATGATGCAGAAAGGAACTATTGGTGTTGAAAGTAGTAACTTTTCACTATGTTGAATATTTAAGAATCCTTGAATACTTAAAGAACATTTTGTTGTTGATGACAGTGTTGATGTTTTAAACTAATTGGTGGATTGTTAATACAATGTTGAATGTTTTTACTTTTTGTTATTTGAAAATCATGTTCATTTGATGATGCCAGTATATATTAGACAGTTAATTTTAATTATATAAAAAAAATTAAAATATAATGGAATAAATTAGTGTTATAATACGAAAATTGTGTTATAATATCTATTACAATAACACTTTTTATGCAAAGAACTATGTTATGCAAACTTCATTATATAACATAAATAATGTGTTATACTAAAGTGTAGTATAACACAAAAAATGTGTTATACTACAGTATAGTATAACACAAAAAATATGTTATACTAAAGTGTATATAACACAAATTTATAAGTATTGAAATGTGTTATATAATCGACTATAAATAACATAATTAAACACTTATCTATTTATTAAAATAACACAGAAATTGTGTTATCGTTGACAATATAATAACACATTTGTATAACAATGATAAAGTGTTATGTAAAGTACATTGACCAACGAAAACATAGTCGGTCTTAACACATCAAAAAGTGTTATGGTATGTTTTGATAACACATTTTCGGTGTTATTAAAAGCATTTTTTCTTGTAATGTCTAACCATTAATTATTCAATGATACAAAACAAAAATCATTTGTTTGAATAATAAGCGTATGTTTGAGTATAAAAATACATTTGCATGTTAAATACATTTGCATGTAACATGCATACGTGAGAGTGTACTTAAAAGTAATGCTCAAGTTGATAATTTTACTTGTTCATTTTATTGACATTTCCTTTAAAAATTCAGCAAACATAATATAATTTGCCACCTTAGTTAATATCACATTATTTCTTTAAATCACACATTTTCATTTATAAATTGTATTACAAAATTTTAATTTATTAAAATAATTCCTTAGCTTTAATTTGCATAAAATAATACTCTCATTTACTGTTTAATAACAATTAATAGAATGTGACCAAATTTTGTAGTTACTTATAAATAATTAAATAAATTCTTTGATCACCTTTAAAATAATTTTACTTAATTATTTTGTAAATAATAAAAATAATATAAAAACTGCATAAATATAAATGAGAAAAAATATATGTTTAGAGTGTGGAAAACTATATTTACCATATGTGTAGTCTACGGTTTACTTTATTTGAACACATGCTTTACTTATTTTATTTAAAATGCATTTTTATCCTAAAAAACCAAAAATTCTAACATGCATTTTATTTGTTTAAGATCTCATAATTGAACTAAAACCATATTTTCTTTCACAAAATAATAAAAAAGATAATTGAATATATTTGATGAAGGAAAAATACATGTTTACATGTGAAATTTACCTATTTTCTTGTCCTTGTTTTAAAAGGTACATTACAAAACATGATTGGTTCTTTTGCTAAATTATTTATAATTTTCTATATACTAAAATCAGCAAGCATAGATGTAAAACACATGTTCATATGCACCTCACATCATATTTAAGCATGCAACACTGACAACAATAAATCAAACAAGTCTAGGCCAAAATATACACCTATAGTCGTACCTTCATGCTCATTCAACAACAAATCCAAACTCAAACCCTAGCATGCACCTATTATCATAGTATCATTCTTACAATTAGATCACTACAATCAAAATACTAATGACAATATAAACAAAGGACTCCCACAAAGATTTTTGAAAACCATAGATGATGCAGCATCAACACCAATATGATCATGTTTCTAATATCAACAATAAAATCAACTATACTCACAAGCTCTTTTAAACACCCTAGGTCGAAACCCTATACCCATGATCAAACAACTCAAATCTATTTTCATGCTTACAAGAATATAAAAAGAAAACAATATCACATCTATCAGTAGGCAAAGATTTAACACCTATATAATAATAAGACTTCTAACCATTCATTCCAACAATAGACATGATTACCCAAATTTCACATCAGCATCACAATCCAATAACATGCATTCAACCACAACAACAAAACAAAAGAAAAAAATAAATAACTAAAACTAAGCTTATACACTTGTTGGTAGAAACCACCAAAACAATATCCATCATGATCAACATGCTTTTCATATCTCAGTATCATTTCTCTCCACAACAACGTCAATTATTACACACGAACAAACAAAAAATAGAGAAACCATAATCCATGATCATTACCAAATCAAACAAATAAGGGAGAATCCATTACCTCTCTTGATTGTTGAATCAAGAATGCACTAGCAAAAAGGAACCTTGACACCTATGGAGATTTTCGAACACCAGTCAACAAAAGAAAGAAAACCACAAATACTCTTAGATTCAAGAAGAAGAAGAGAAGGAGAAAAATACCATAACTAGAATACTTACCCCTAGGGATTTCGAAATCCTCCTATTTCTTCTTCTTCCTACCTTTCTCCTTCTCCTTCTTTCTCTAGCTCACACGCCTCCCCTCTCCGTCTCTCTCTAAAAATCGACATCTAGAAGCAAATGAGCCTTCAAGCTCATGCATTTTCCTTTTATTTACCCTAACGATCTAACCCTAACCTCCTAATGTGAATGGGCAACTTTCCCAATCCCTATTCCCTTAATTTTTCTTAAAATCAAATAATAATAAAATAATAGACAATTTAGGATAATAGTAGTAATTAAGGGGAAAATGTCATCATAAAAAAAAAAACTCACACCTTGATTCCCTCACTCCCCTTGACCGACCCCTCCCTCCTCACTCTCTTTCTATACTCAGCCAAGCATGGCCTTTTCACGCTTCATTTCTAAATTTTCAACCTTCCAAAAATGAGTTCAAATCTACTAATAACTTACCATTTTATATTTTTCTTATTTTCTCTTTAATAATAATAATAATAAATAAATAAATAATACAATATACATAGAAAATTAATGCATGCTCACCATGTATACTGTGTACATGCACACACACAAGTGTTTAAGTGCATCTCTACTAACCATACATATTGGTGCACAGAACCAAAACTCAAGAACTTGAAAATTAAGATAATTAAATTAAGCAACTAAAATTTTTTAATTCACATAATTTTTACCAAATAATTCAAACAAAACAAAAAATAAATAAATTTCCCAACACTTAACAATTAATAATAAAATAAAACAAAAAATTAAATAAAACAAAATTGGTGCACTACAAATTTAAAATAAAATTGCATTAATATATTAGTTCAATTCTCTTTTTTTTTCCCTTAACGGCAACAATTCTCCTTTGATTTATATAGAATATATATCACTACAAAAAAAAAGTACTATTTTGTGACAACTTTTTAGTGACAACATAGATTTTTTTGTGTAAATATCACTTTTAGTCTTAACAAAAATGACTTGTGACTTAGAAATAATATTTTATGGTAAGTTTTCACTAATATAGTTTTAGTCGCAACATAATGTTTGTTGTGACTAAATATGTCAACAAATTGTGATTTTTGTGACTAAATTTTTTAGCCACATCTTTTTTAGTAATGACATAAGTAAGATGATATTTTTCTAGTCATAATTGTTTTTTTTACTTTTAATCACAAATTTTGTTGTAACTAAAAATATGATTTTTATAATGTATATATTCAAATTTTAATTTAAAAATCATATGTTAAAGTTTTTAAATGTAATCCCAAGACAGTGGCCCATCAATTTATAATATTATTATACTAGAAAACTAAACCGTGCTTCACGCAATTATTATAATAATTGGAAGCTATATATGTTTAAAGATCTTATATATTTGTTAAATATATATGAGAATGAAAATGTATACATAGTTTTATAAAAATTAATTAGTATTTTTTTCACGGGATAAAACTCAATAAATCTACTCTTTACTTCAAAAATTAAGTGATCTTATAAAAGTAGTGTTATTTATCCATTTGTTTATCACAAATGAATTATAACATTCTTAGTGTAATCATTATTCGAATTTTAATACACAAAATTATGATTAATTTTCTAACCATGTATTAGCTAATAATAAGGATAAGTTAGTATAGGGATATGCAATTTATATAATTAATTAATTAATATTAATAATTAACTATAAAGATGAAATCATATATATATATAAAGTTATGAATCAATGAGAAAATATAAATTTTTATATCCTAAAAATCTTAGGATGTCAATCCTAATTTTGAGAGACTTTTCTACCAAATTTTTTCGATATATATATATGGAAGACTTCTTAATGGTTACTACTCATAGATAAATACTAACAATTATAATAATGTGGCAACATAGTGAGTTGGTATAGCAAGTTACCAAGAGGTAAATATTTTTTTTCTACAATAATTTTGAATTTAGTTTTTTTTTTGTCATAATTAATGTTGTTTCCAACCAATGAGAGATAATGACTATATTTAGAAATTGACATGCATTTGAAAAATGAAAAGTTTACAATATTATATTTTCATAATAAGTAAGGTAACCCTTCCAAAAATTTGAAAAAATCAAAATTTATTTTTAGAAATATTAATTAACAACTATAAATATAGACGATTAATCTTAATCCAATGTTAATATTAAAGTAACTATCCATAGGTAGTAACCATTAAAAGTACACCCATAAATATATATATATATATATTTATATGGTGAGAAGTAAGGAACTAACGTACCGAAATTCTAATACATAAACTTTTTTTATAAATTTTTAATGTATATAGAGAAAGTAGGGAAGCACGTTTTTCATGTCCCTACTTTATTCAAATATAAAATTCGAACTCATATTAGTAATAAACTAAAAAAAAACTCATTATTCACAACAAAACAATTTTTTTATAATGACACATGTAAGATAATATACTTTTTAGCCACACATTTTTGTACTTTTTAGTCACAAATTTTGTTAAGACTAAAAATAAGATTTTTTGTAATACGAAATGGTATATATATTTGGAAGAGAATTTTAGACTAGAGAAAGAATAATATAAGTCACATGATTATTGTTGACGTAGTTTTTCGCCAACAGTGTAGTAAGAAATTAAACAGATAGATTAATGCTAAATTATAAACCGTAAAGAAATAACAAATACTCTCTCGAACACGCACAACTTTTACGTGATTCAGTGATTATAATCTACCTAGTCCACGAGTCAATATTATTACTTTTCTCTCTCAATTTCTGCAGAGTTTTTGTAATACAAAAAATGGTCGTCCCCTTCCCTGTCCATTATTCCTAGTATTTATAGGGGAATTTCATGGACAGGTTTGAGTAATCGCGTGAGTAAATCGTGTGAATAAATGAGGTATCTATTTAATAAAGATTATTCTCATTTACATTGGGATATGGTTTGATAACAAAATAGAATATACTCCTGCTATCTCGGATAATAAATGATAGGTATGTGATACAACCTATGCATTAATGATCGTGTAAGGAGTCTCTGAATCTCTTGGGATCCATCAGTAAGCGTTCTGTCCAAGTTTCCACGAGCTGAATATCTCACCTGAGCTCGTGTTCAACGACTATCTGAACCCTATCTCGTAGTAAACACATAGCCCAAAGTTTGATCTGGTTATTATAAGTCTCGAACTCAATTGTTATCCAGAGAGGCGGTCTGATAATAACTTGTGTATCGTGCTATCCAGCCCAAAACTCAAGTTGTTCACATCACTGTTAGTCAGATATTCTACTTGGCTTTTTTTCCACATATTCATCTGCTAGCTGTACCCGAGCTGAGTAATTGAACTCGTGCTAATTTTAGGACTCTCTTTGAGGTGATGGTTCCCATCGATAGGGAATTTATCAAGTCAATTCTCCATGCCAAAAATGGCCAAGGGGATGAAATCATGGTTAGCTCGACTGGAGCAGCTTGGGCATCTATGGCGAAACGCTGGCATTTATCACACTTTTGCACATACGAGATTGAGTCATTCGTTAAAGTGAGCCAAAAATAGCTCTGTCTCAGTATCTTGAAAGCTAGGTTTTGCCCCCCAACATGATCTCCGCAAAAGCCTTCGTGTATTTCTTGTAAAATAGTTTTTGCTTCCTCAGGCATAACACATCGCAGGAGGGACAACAAATCACCTCACTGATATAGAATTCCTTTAACAATTACATATCGTGTAGCTTGATAGAGCAGTTTTTTCGCGTCTTTCATGTCACCAAGTAGCTTTCCCGTCGTGAGGTACTCTATTATAAGAGTCATCCAGGTCGTTCTTATGTCAATCATTCCGACCTCCACCGTTTCTCCCATTACACTCAGGGTTTCCAAGAACTCCACCGAAACTACATTCAATCTTTTGGCCTCTTTGGTGGTAACGATTCGAGCCAGAGGATCAGCGTTGGTATCTGCTCAACGGAGCTATTCTCGAACTCAGAAAACTAGCCCTTTACCTTAGCCAGGTAGGCTGCCATCTTGATGCCTCGAGCTTGGTACTCTCCCAATATTTGATTTGCCACGAGTTGGGAATAACTATAACATTGGACGGCTTTCTCCTTCAGCTCTTTCACCACCCTTAGCTCTGCCAATAGTGCCTCATACTCAGCTTCATTGTTGGATTCTTCAAACCCGAACCTGAGTGTTGCATGGAACCGATGTCCTTTAGGTGAAATTAAGATTATCCCAACTCCCGATCCGTTGAAGATTTTCCATAATTCCTGTATTGACTCCCTTATCAGCTCGTCCTGAAAACCAGTGCACTCAGCCACAAAGTCAACAAGGGCTTCACTCTTGATTGCATTTCATGGCATGTATAATATCTCGAACTGTCTAAGTTCGATGGCCCATTTTCATAGATGTCCCCACGTTTCAGGCTTTTGCAACAACTGCCTTAAATGTTGGTCGGTTGAGATGTTAGTAGAATGGGAGTAGAAATACGGCCTAAGCTTTCTTGATGCCAAAATGAGACAGAATGTTAGCTACTCTGTCAGTGGGTATCATGATTCAGCTCCGAGAAGCCTCTTGCTTACGTAATATATGGGTTTCTGCGCCCTGTTTCTCCTCAAACTAACACGGCACTGACTGCATTCTCTATCACGACCCAGTAAAGAAACAAACACTCTCCAGACGTCGGCTTTGATAGTACGAAGGGTTTAGCTAAATGCGTTTTCTAATCATGAAATGCATGTTTGCATTCTTCGGTCCACTCAAATTGCTTGTTTCCCCTGAGCAAGTTGTAGAATGGTAGGCACTTGTTAGTGGATTTTGAAATGAAGCGGTTTAGAGCCGCCACCTTTCCAGTCAGGCTTTGTACTTCTTTATACGACCTAGGCGAAGGCATTTCTAGTAGCGACCCAATTTTTTTGGATTCGCTTCTATCCCCCTTGTGTTGACTATAAACCCCAGAAAATTTCCTAACACAACTCCGAA